>NC_060269.1:1783169-1881122 GCF_021613505.1 Equus quagga | reverse complement strand
CACACACACACACACACACAGACATGGGACAGGACATGAGTTCTACAGATAACCCCACACACACAGAAACACGGGACACGACACCCGCTAGAGCAGGGAGAAAGCACACCTACACTTCGGGAAGCTCATGGACAGGTTTCCCAGTAGCAAGTGCAGCGCTGTTTCAGGGGCCAGAGCGGCTCCTTGGTCCCAGCGCGGGCGTGTGGGGGCACCTGCCTGCAGCCCGTCCTGTGGCAGGTGTCCGAGGGCAGACCCAGGGGCTGAACTCACAGCGACTACAGTGCCTCCCTTCACTTGGCCTGACCTCGCAGATTGAGAAGTACTGAAATTTCTAATCCATAAAGGTTAAGACCTGCCCACATTAACTTTATGAGGGGCTCTCAGGAAATCTGTAGATCTTAACAGTATTACATAAGGATAAGTTCTAATGCGGGAAAAGAATGAAGGAACCAGCTAATTTCTGTGAAACTTAACTTTCAAGACACATACTCAAAAACTGCCTGTTTGAAAGGTCAAACTTCAACACAGAGTTTAGTGTGGAATCTGCATTCCAAGACCACTTGAAGAGACCCAAAGTACATGGTGTTCTCAAATACCATGTTCACGGAAAGCAGTGTTTGAAAAATCTTAGCGAAAAACTTCACTTCTTAAGGATCTGGAGATTCAGGTTTAGTTCTGAAACTGGTTAGAAAATCGCCCACTGCTTTGCTCTTCTTCCTGCCTCAAAAAAAGAACCAGGCTCTGCATTCTCACCCCAAAAATCAGAGGAGGAAACTACTCCCCATTAAGACGGTGAAGCGGCCCAGCTCCATGTCGCTGGCCCCAGGACCTGCTGGCAGCCTTCGAGGTGGCTCTGGGCAGCACAACCCACCTTGAGACCCCCAGTCACTCCTGGAGCATGGGATGTACGGGCATCAAGGAGCTTTATCTACACAGCACTAATTTCCGTTCAGCGGAGGCTGACGTGGTCGTTGACTACAAGGGAAGGGCATTGACCGGGAATAACATCTTTTTGGAAGGAACAATATGTGTAGCTTTCAAAGCCGATTCCAATATTTCTTATTTACTCTTGATTAAGAAATTCTAAATAATCAAAAACAGGTGTAATCGGGGCTGGCCTGGTGGCCGAGTGGTTAAGTTCATGCGCTCCGCTGCAGGCAGCCCAGTGTTTCGTTAGTTCAAATCCTGGGCGCGGACATGGCACTGCTCATCAGACCACACTGAGGCAGCGTCCCACACGCCACAACTAGAAGGACCCACAACGAATAATATACAACTATGTACTGGGGGGCTTTGGGGAGAAAAAGGAAAAAAAAAATTAAAAAAAAAAACAGGTGTAATCTATATAATTTTTTGACTAGAGAGAGGAAAACAATCACCAGTCTAGGCAGCAAAAATTAATAAACCATGCTCCATTTACAAGGCTAAGTTTCTGAACCCAGATCTGAGTAAGGAATGAAATACGAAATTTAAATGTTTCACTTATTAAATTGAAATTCTCTGGTTAAACTAATAACCTTTTCATTTGAAAAACAGAAGGAACTAATTCAACAATGTAAGAATGTGCCCATCATTTCTTCCAGTGGTCCACTATCGTAAGCTAGCATACATACTATCCAGCTAAAATTATTTGAGAGCTCCAAAGTAGTTTCAGAATGAATGACTGCTTCTTGGTCCCTATGCAGCAGTAACCTGTGAGCTTATCTAACATCGATAAGAATCCAAAATTTCCCCTTTGCATGGCAATTGTACAGCCATAGCTTTAACTAACTTCAGGGAGGGAGTGGGAGGAAATGAGGTTAAGAACTAATGAAGCAAAGGCAAACTCGGGTAGGTTTTACATCTTTCTAAAATTTCCAGAGAAACATAACAAAACATCTACACTTTGCCTGGTCGTCAGGAAAAATGATACAAAACCACCCTAATTCACCCAATTTCCTTCAGAAACCCAAAATGCTCACTGACACCCAAAGAACTCAAAAACTGAATAGCTTTGTGGAAACCTGGAACCAGCAGTGCTTTGAGTTTCTCTTCACACCTCTGCAAAGTGCTCTCAACAGAAACAAGACTGTCCAGCCACACCTGCGGCCAAGGCTCCAAGAACACAAAGACCAGCCCGCAGAAAGACAGCAGCAGGAGCCTATCTGCTCTCTCCCATATCAAGGAATTCCCAGATGGACTTTAGAGCTGCGGCGCAACCTAGAAACCCGCTAGTAAAATAAGAAAACTGCAGCTGAGAAACGTTGAACAGGTAATCAGGTACAAGCGCCACAGCTCGAGTCAGGGTCCCAAGTGGTCTATGCTTTCAGTTAAGTATTGTTTCCAGAGCATTCACAGCTTTTTAAAATAAAATACACAAACCCTGAGAAATCTTCATGACAGAGCTCTCTGCTTGGTAGGAGTAGAGAAATTAAAACAGCTAAAATGAAGTGTGCCATTAACATGATGGAAAAGTTAAGGAATAGAATAAGTACAGAGCAAGAAACAAATATTTCGTGACAATCAGTGATTAAGTTGCTGTGTGCTGTAAATATGTAACCATTGGTGTGTTATGAACACCTTAAGAAAATTTCCCTTTACAACAAAGAGCCACATCAATAGTCAATAAAGGCAAAGCCCAGAGACAACCAGAAAATCACATTTTGAATTCCAGGATGTAGAGATTGTTGACGAGTCAAGAATACAAAACAAAGAATCAAAGGACAAGAGAAGGCAAGGGGTCTTCTAGTGTCTTTGATGAACACACGAACTAGGAAAGCACAAGCTGCCTGTTTCTGGAATAGGTCCTGCTTCCCCGGCTGGTGGGATGCAACGCTGGCATGCAATGCCCCGGGCAGGGTGCAGGAGGACCACTCCTACATCTGTTTGGGGGGCATCTCTGATGCTTCCTCCCTTGGTCCCACAGGGAAGGACAGGAGTGTGGCTGAATGTGGCTTTGTGGCTAGACACAATGAGCCAGGAGCGGCGGCTGAGCCCTCTGTAATGTTCACTGGTCTCTCCAAACAAGTCCATGAAAAGGAGGGTAGCGAGCCAAAATGAAAGGCAGCATGTTTTGTGTAAATACATACATTGGCTCACATGAATATTGAGTCAAAACATCTCACAAATGCTCAACCAAATGGAATCAACACTCACCAAAGGGCCACTGCATGAGGGCATGAGGTCTGATAAATAATATAATGAGGGTCCAGCTCCCCAACTCACACACACATTTAAGAGGTAAACTGGGAGGTGCTGTCTATTGGTGGGGACAGTTTCCTTGTGCTTTGCTGTGCTAACTTGAAGGAAAATTCCAAAGCAAATGATTCAGAAAAACAAGAAAGAGAGCACCTTCGATAAGGAAGGGAGCAGGCTCCTCCTGGGAAAGAGCCCTGAGGGTGTCAAAGGGTCAGAAAGGCAAGAACATTTCCACGTTAAATTTCCCAGAAGCTCTTCAGAATTTTTATAGGTAATCCATTACCAGATGTAACTGTTAAAGGACAGCAAGGCATTTCCCTTGGATAAATATAGTGACAAAGGTTTTAATTTCACAAAAGCTTTCTTGAAAACTAATCAGGAGTTTTCCATTTGTTCCCAGCAAGTCTCTTTTTGGGGCAGTTCTTCCCATTTTGAGCTGACCTCTCACCCCCACATTCCTCCACCTGATTAGAGCAAAACAAAGATGGGGATCTCCAGACTGACAAGGGACCATTGGACTATCTGAGATCCTGGAAAATAAAACACGCACAAGGAAACATTCATCTCTGAACTCATTTTACAACTTTGCCATCTACAAGATTAAAGGTAAAGATCCATCTGGCCCTTTTTAATTTAAAGGCATTTTATTTTATTGCAACACAGAGAACCTTGGAACCGTTTTTTATTTTGGCAATATAAATGCAAAAATACATACATCATGCCTCCAGAAGCAGAGCCTGCCAGCACAGTACGCCCCATCCCACAACACCATCTCAGTAGCCGTATTCCTGTGCATTTCTTTAATTTCACCAAACCCGTATGTAGTATTTACTCTGTGCCAGGAATGGCTGTAAAAGTGCTTTACAAATCACAACTTATTTCAACTTTGCTACAGTCCTATGAGGTATTATACTATCTTAGATCCATTTCAGAGATGAGGAAAATAAAGCACAGAGAGACTGAATGACCTGCTCAAGGTCACACAGCTAATCTGAACCCAGGCAGTCCTTCTCCAGCGTCCACGTTTCCCTCCATTATGCTGCCTCTCAAACCTTCACCAAATTTAAGTCAAGAGAAACTGATTTGTGCAGGTCGTCTTACACATTTTTATAACACGACCCTTTAAATAATTAACTTATGCCATGATGCAGTTTCCTCAGATTCTTGAGGAATAACAAGAAGGAAAAGACAAATATTATCAAATACCATATTTGACCGCTTTGCAATCTTTTGGAAATAAAATACAGGCACAGAAAATAACTTTTAAAAATGTCCTGTATCTGCTGGGAAAGCTACTGTGCAGAAAGCGAAATGCTAGGAAATCACTTAGATGTTTGAATTCTGAAATGTCACGGCAACTTTGAAAGGTCTTTACACTCATGCAGATTCAGGATCACCAGGCTGGAGTATATTAGAGAAAATCTAACTACATGGTACAGGCACATAGGACAGCTCCCACAGGCTCTTTCTGGGGAATTCCACAGTTGATGAACCTCTAAGAGACAGAGGGGGATAGAGGAGTTTCTGCTTGGAATGCTCCTATCACATCTGGCAGAGCGCACATCCACTCTGACGCCTCTGCCGACTCTTGGCGTGCTGCCCGCAGGGAGGGCGCTCCACCATGCGCCGGGCACTCTGCCAGAGCAGCCTGGTCCTGGGAGGGCTGGGCACTGGGCACACTTAAAGCACTTCAGCATTTTCTTTGGGAGTGTCCTGCAAATTAAGGCAGCAAAGGAGGAGGAAACTCTCTCCATTCCTGCACAGGAATGACTCCTATTTTACTGGGTGGGTGTGCGTGTTGGGAGAGGTGAGTTGGGCCAGGAGAAGGGTCTTTTCTTCACCCTCTGATTGTGGTAAGTCTGACTGCTCGTCACATTCCACACCTGTGGGCTCCCACTGTGCAAATACTCTGACCCTGTGGTGTAACGGGCAGAAGACTATACCAGATACCCTTCTTCTTTTTGATCATCTTCCCTTGACAACAACGTTGAGCAGACTAAGCAGTAGGGGCACAGCAGCTGTGCGTAGTTCTTTCGTTTGCTGGAAACTGGATTTACCACCATCACCCTTTACAGTAGGATACAATGGCACAACTGTGCAAAAACCATGGCCCGGTGGCTTGCAGGTAGCAGGCAGACAAACATTGGTCCTCCTTACTTTCCACCCCTAACCAGAACATCAGCCCGCATGTGCAATTACAGAGTTGACCCATCACTGTCGCTCTCCCTTCTTCACAAAGTTCAGGACAGACATCGCCTGCTATTCTCAAAGATTAAAACAGCTGAGAGAACTCCTAACTTCTCTGAACTTAAACTCACTTGATTCCTCACACTACCAACAGAGCTCCGAGGCAGGTTCCTCCCTTCTTAACTACCCTCCTCCAGTCCTCTAAGCCCCTGTCTCATTAGCAGTAAAACACCGGGATCTATGGAGCCAGCTTAGCTCCCATCCTCTCACCAGACACGCCAACCTAGCACTGTAAAGATGCCCCCAAAATTTACTTGATCATTTGGGGATTTTTTTTCAAGGGGGAGTGGGATAAAATTTTGAGGTCCAGATAAAATACTGGGAACAAATTTCTCAAACTTCTGTGATGTGGCTCTGATTTCTACCATTAAAATATCCATTTGTGATCATAGAAAAGGTAAAAATCAGTGTTCTGATTTGACACATTACATGACGTTCACAGAACTCATAGAACGTAAAAATGTTTTTTCAGAGCTGTTCTTTGATTATACCAGGTGGTCCGTTTAGAACACAGTCAATACAATCTCACTTCCAAACAAGATTTACAAATAGGCCACTTTACCCGATAGCTAAGGTAAGGATTTTCTACGTGCTCTCAGAGTCAGAGTTTATTTAGTGTAAATACAGTCTAGACTCCTTATCTTACCCCATCTCAGAACCCAGAGCCAAAAGAGGGAGCCTGATGAGAAAAACAGGAGCTGGAGATACTGGGGACAAAAGCTAAAATGAGCATCCCCGGTGGGTCTCTGTGACTTTCCAAACTGACCCTTCCTGCAGGTGGCTCAGGTTGGAAAGGGGCAGAATAAGGAGTCAGGGGCACCTGAAACCGCCATGTCAGAACCACCCCACCTGGCCTTGCTGGTGGAGAGCCCACCTCCGGGGAGCTGAAGGCCCTGGGACGATACTCACGCTGACACTGTCCCCAGGGACGGCGGACCCAGCCCCAGCAGCAGTCGATCCTCCCACCATAACGGCACAGGCCAACCGACGACACCATCTGCCTGGGCCACCTACCAAACAGAAAGATTCAAAATAAATAAGGGCACTTTTGAAACTAAAAGTAGTTTCCTCTTTGTTATTATTTTAGAAACAAAATTTAAATCACATCCAACAATTTTCTATGAACTCCTTCATGCCTGCAGAAATTTAAGAATAAGACGCTTTTGGGGAAATAGTTCTGCTGTGATCTAATTTCAAATTTCAGACAAACACCCTCCCTCCCCCACAACACACACAGGAGCAGGGACAAAAGGAGGGAGGGGGCATCCTTTCTTAAATGGAAATAGCACCAGCTAAAGCCGAGAATCCTCAAGGCTGCCACCACAGGCTGCTTTCCGAAGCCTGAAACAAAATAGTCTTCAAAGACCCACACCTGTTACTGAAGGGAAAGCCCGCTCTGATTCGTCACAAATTGAAAAGTATTGAATCATATAAGATATGTCAAAGCAGAGAGGAAAAAATTCTGCCTTATATAAAGGGTAGACGTGGGAAGCGGCAGAAAGAGGGAGGTTCCCCCAAAAACTCTGGGACATATGACTCTTTGGCAGAAAAAGTTCCCAGAAAAAAAATTTACTAGAAAAAGAAGTCGAAATGAAAACACGGAGAGTTTAAAACGCAGCTAACATCTCAAGTGTCCTTGTGGTCTGAGACTTTCCCGCATCAGCAATTCAGGTTATCTTCCCTCTAACGTAAATAAGGACTCGAGAGAGTGTTCAACTCCAGGATACCGATTTATCCACCAGATTTCGCTGTGACGCCTTATTTGGTAAATCGTTTCCTTGTTTTCCCCCAGAGGATCAATATTTTAATTGGCTATTTTAGACATCTTTCTAAAGCTACTTTAAAATCGTATGCATAATCACGTGACGTATTTCTTGTTGTCAATGTGCACGCAAGAAACTCACCACATCCCCGAACGCGGGCCAAGTACTGCTTTAATGAAATACCCTCCGGCCGCAGCCACGTTTTCTTAAACTCTCCTAATCTTTTCAACTCCCCTTATCTCTCCCTTCTGCCCCCAAGTCCAAAGTACAAAATAACCCCCAACTTTCTATTTCCTCGACCAGCTGGTAAACAAGCGCCTGCGCTTCTCCTCGGCGCCCCACTGCTCCCCTCGGTTGCCCTCCAGGCACAAGAAAGCCGATCAATCGTGGGGCTGATTCGTTCCAAGACCGCAGGTCAAACAGGTGCGCGCCCTTCCGGGCGGCGCGCGGAGACGCCGGCGGGCGGGGGCGCTGGGGTGGCGCCGAGGGGGCGGCGGAGGCGGTGTGCCCCCGGCTGAAGGCGCTCCCGGCCGCTCCCCTCCGGTTTCTGCGCGAGCTGCCGCGATCCGCGCCCCAGGCGAGTCTGGTCTGTGGTTACGGGGAGCGGGGGTACCTGAGCGCGCCCTCCAGACCGACACCCACACACGCGCACACACTCACACTCACACTCTCTCTCGCCCGGGCGGATCCGGCGGCGGAGAGCAGGCTGAGTGACAGCGGAGCCGGGGCCGGGCGCTGGAACCTGTCGGAGCACGCAGCGGTCGGCTCGCCCCGGGCCCCGGGAGCTGTGCGTGCACGTGCACTCACACACACACGCACTCGCAGCGTTCCCTCCTCTCGGTCCTTATTTTGAGTTCCCCTCCCCGGGGAACACCAGGTGGGGAGGCGGACAGGTCCCTGGAAGCAGGGTCGCTCCCCCCACCTCCGTGCGCACGGGAGGCAGCTCCGAGCCGAGGCCCAGCCCGGCCCCGGGAGGTGTCCCACGAGCGCGGTCTAAGCCCCCGGTGGGAGCTCCCCGGCCAGGGGTCCCGCCGTCACCCCGCTTCAGCGGCCCAGACGCCGGGCTCGCCCCCGTGCCCGGCCCGGCTCCCCACGCCGGGGCCTGGACGGAGAGACGCCCCCGGGCCGCGCAGGCCGGGCAGGCCCAGGACGGCGGGACGGGCGCGGGGAGGGCGGCGGGGCACCGGGCCCACTCACCGCGCGTCGAAGTCGGCGGCGGCGGGCAGGTAGAGCGCGGCGCCCAGCAGCAGCGCCACGAGCAGGTCCATGCGGGCGGCGCGGCCCGGCGGCGCCTCTGCGCGCGGGGCAGCACGCGGTGCGCGGCGCTCGCCCGCTCGGCTCCCGGAGCTGCGGGCGCCGGACCCCGCGGCCACGGGCAGGCGGAGCGCGGAGCGTCCGGAGCGGGTCTGCGGCGCGGCGCCCGGAGCCCCTCCGGTCCCTCCCGGCGAGGGGAGGCGCTGCAGGGGGAGCTGCGCCGCCGCGGGGAGGGAAGGGGAGGGGAGGAGAGAGGGGCGGAGCAGGGGGCCTGGGCTCGCCGCCCTCCTGGCCCCGGCGCGGGGCGAGGCGCGGGGCCCTGGGCGGGGGCGCCGCGGGAAGACGGCCAAGCGGGGCGAGCGCCGGGCCCGGAGGAGAGCGGCGAGGCCGCCCGGCGAGGGGCAGCGGGGCGCTGGGGGGAAGGGGAGACGCAGGAGAGGGGCCCGGGTCGGGGTGCGCGCTCCGCGGGGTCCGCCCCGACAGGTGGGGCCCGCCCCGACAGGTGGTGCCCGGCGCGAGCGCGGCTTTCCCGGGGGGCGCAGGAGCCGCGCAGTGTCTCCATGAGGGAGACCACAGCACGACTTGGACAGAGGAGCGGAGGCGAGCCCCGGGGTTTCTTCTCCCGCAGAGTTGGCAGAGGCAGATGTTTTGCTTTGTAACCAACCGAAAGAAGTGTTCGGCTCTCCGGTCGAGTTTTGGAGGGACGCGCAGGACGCTCCCGCCTCTGCGGGCCCGACCCGCGCGCATCCGAGGGGCCGCCGCGGCGCCGTCCCGGGCGCGTGCCCGCCGGAGAGGGAGGGCTGTTCCGAGGAGGGCCTGGCGGTCCTGGTCTTGCGGGAGGGTTCAGAAACCGCTTGAAGCCGTCACTGCTCTGTAGTTGCGGGCTGAAGTGTATTGTACTAATGGACTGTGTTCAAGTGGAAACACGCGGCGATTACCCTAAAATGCACGTCAAGACATCGGTCACCCTCTTCCCAAACCCTCCCCAAACGACTCCGGGGCCGTGAGCTGCCGTCTCCTGTACCTCTCAGGCCTGCCTCCTATCTCTCTCTTCCCGATCCGTGGCCTCGCCTTTCTCACCACTCCAGGCGTGCCCCTGCCTTAGGCCGGGACGCCTGTTCCCTCTGCCTGAACCTGGACATCTGCGAGCTCGCGTTCTCACTTCCTTCAGTCGTTTCTCAGATGTCACCTCTTGGAGGAGACCAACCATGATCACCCTGTGTAACATTGCGACCCCCACGCTCCCCCTGCCCTTTCTCCGTACCACTCACCGTTCAGTTTCCTGTTTAACCTGCTCCTTTCTTGTTTGTGTCTCCTTTCTGCTAGAATGCAAAGCTGCAAACTCTGCAAGGGCGCGTTCTTTGTTTAGTGCCTAGAACGCTGCCCGGCACCGTCTAAGGTACTCATAAATGTTTACTGAATGGCTTTGTTACATTACAGACCCCCTCCCCCCGTCTTTATATTCTTTTCGAGGTTTCTCAACTTCAAACTTTTAATGGAAAGGTCTGTGGCAGAGTGACCTCACTATCCTGGTCTCTCTTAAAAACAGGAATTTTCTGCACCAATAGGAAAAATAATGGTTTCAACTTAAATGACTCTTTGACTTCCAAGTTGTTTTGTGTTAGCAAAACAAGATTCTATTTTAATCTCAGGAAATATCCATGCCAGTTCAGGCTTGGGGCATTATTTTAGGCAAACAGCTTGGTGTCATCCATTTCAGATCTTTCTAATGAAAGGAGTCCAAAAATGTAGGAGTCAAAATATTTTTTCTAAGGAAAGTCAAATTTTTGTAAGTGTAATGTAGGCTTGGATCCAGGCTCCAGTGGCTACTCCTTAGCCGTTTTGTTTATTGCTTCCTGGATGGGATTTGCAAATAAGCTGCACCAGAGCCATGGATGTTTAGGGAGAGAGGGGCTAACCTTCAGGCTACAACTGGAGATGGAAGGAAAGGAGGGGGAGAGCTGGGTGAAAACAGGGCGAATATCGGGAGCAGAAGTGTAGCGCTCCCATCTGTGTGTCTCTGTTATTTTCTTCCCGTAGCTTTTCTTTGGCCTTGAGAACACTCAGGCATCTTCCTTCTTCGTCTGGACTCTCTTCATTACCCCTCCATCCAAGCTTAGCTGACACTTACCCAGGAAGCATGTTTGATGTTTTGCTTGGCGGAGACTCCTGTGGAATGTGCTTCTGTAACCCTCTGCCCCCACTAGAATAACTTTTTTTTTTTGAGGAAGATTAGTCCTGAGCTAACATCTGCCACCAATCCTCCTCTTTTTGATGAGGAAGACTGGCCCTGAGCTAACATCCATGCCCATCTTCCTCTATTTTATATGGGATGCCTGCCACAGCATGGCTTGACAAGCAGTGTGTAGGTCGCACCCGGGATTTGAACCAGCGAACCCCAGGGCCCCGAAGCAGAACGTGTGAACTTAACCACTGCACCACTGGGCCAGCCCCCTAGAATAACTCTTAATGCATTGTGTTGTCATTGCTTCTCTGCCACTCTGGGCTTCCCAGAGACACTAACTGAAACAATGGCAGGGCAAGGGCAGTTGTCACTACATCCTTGTACCCAGCACAAGGCCTGGCCCAAGACTTAAATTCAGCCAATGTGAAATAGACCCAACTGGATTGGCGTGAGTTCTGCCTGGTGAACTTTAGCATCTCCCTTGAGTGTATCAGTCCCTGTGCATCATGGGATGAGGAGACTAAAGGAATTCCAGGGTCTGACTGGTCAGGATGCTGCAGTGTGACCACCAGTGAGCATTCCAAAAAGAGATGGGGCTCCCATGGGAGCGACAGTTCACGCTCTCAGTCTTAAAAAACAAGAAAGAACCAGAGCAAAACAGCTTGCTTGTAGCAATGTCTGTGCTTTTCCAGTAGGATAACCTTCTGGTTAGGTTTCACGCCGGGCAACAGCACCTTGCAAGCAGCAATCCCAGTTTCCTCACGCACAATGATTATCTATCACGGGTCACAATGTGATACAGACAAACAACAAAATAGAACAAAACGAACACAACTTCAAACACTTGGAAATTAGAAGCTCTTACTTATTTAGTCTTTTTTTCCAACGGATATTTATTGAGGGCCCACGACGGATCGGCTCCTTCTAGGTGCGAGGACTTCAGCTGGGAAGTTGTGCCCTGAAAGAGTTTACTTTGTGGTGACGGCATGAGACCGTCAATGCCACAAAGAGAGGGGGCAGGAAGGATGAGGTGATGGAAGGCGGTGGTGTGATGTTAGCAGTGACTCGTCACCTCCACGGAGGTGACATCTGAGCAGAGATAATGAAGTGAAGGTGTGGGGTGGGGCGGTGTCCAGGCAGAGGGAGAGAAGATGTGTTTTCTCCATCAAGTTCTCATAGTTGGGGTCATGCAAACCGTTAAGCAAGCGCTTGCTCCCCCATTCCATATGCAGTGGTCGCATGGGGACAGGGTTACTGCCTTGGAAACTCCTGGTAAGAAAAGAGAAGGATGAGGAACACACAGCTCCTCATTGGCAGTAACTCTGCCTGGAGGCTGAGCTGGAATCTCGAGGCTTCTCAGCCCTGGTGGTGGGGGACGTGCCTTGGTGCACAGTCGGCTCATGCCCGCTCTTCGGCTTGTCCATTCATCTTCCAAGGCCGCGGCAGAGGTGACTGCTGGAGCCTCTTCCTTCCTTGGGGCTGGACGTCACTGACAGTTCTCCTTCTACTGGTACGAATTGGAAGCCTGAGCGTTGCTTTAAGGAGCTAACAGAGAGCACGTTTTCAGGCCAGACTCATGGTTTCTGTGGCTACAATTTCTTTAAAACCCTAAAAGGTTCTGATCTAATTGCTTCCAGTCAGTTCCTTGTGCAGATAGCCATAACCAAAATCTTTGCTAGTGCCAGTTCTTAAGCCTGCTGTGTTTCTCTGCTTTCCCCCGTCCATCCCTCCTCTTGCATGTTAGTGGAGGCCCCCTTGAGGCTAGCTGGAATAACAGGGGGTTTGGGACAACTCCCTTACTTCGATCTTCACCACAAGGCTTGGATCCCTTCATTTATATTAATGTTTGGGGCATAAAAGCAGTTTTCTTTTTCAACCCTGGGAAGCCTGACATTTCTGGACATTCTCCTTTCCTTCCATTTCTGCTTTCAAAACAGCCAGTTCTTGTATGAACCCATCTCTTTCTTAAGATACCTTATGAAAGCAACAAGGAGCAATAAAACACCCCAACATTTCATTTTTCAACAGTGTTCCCTTTATCTGGATGTATGCTGTGCCTTGCAAGTGATCATGTGTAATGATTTTACAGAATAGCCTGATAAGTGTCACAAGCTGTCCGCCTGTACACGGCGGCTACAGGTACACTGCCGTCAGAGCTTATCCTCCTTCCAGCTGTACGTAAAGCCAGCACTATCTAAACTCTTCTAAAATACCAGAAAAGGGGCCGGCCCTGCAGCCGAGTCATTAAGTTCGTGTTCCGCTCCGGTGGCCCAGCTTCACCAGTTTGGATCCTGGGCACAGATGTGGCACCGCTCATCAAGCCATGCTGAGGCGGCGTCCCACATGGAAGAACTAGAATGATTTACAACTAGAATATATAACTATGTGCTGGGGTTTGGGGGAGAAAGGAAAAAAAAAGAGTAAGATTGGCAACAGATGTTAGCTCAGGGCCCATCTTCCTCATCAAAAAAGTGTACCTTAACCCCCCCTCAAAAAAAACAGAGTTCTTACAAATTATTACTAAGAAGTCAGTATCTAAACTTGAAAAGATAGCTTTCTCATATGTGCATAAAAATACACACGTATACACAGCTCATCTCAGATATTAATACCAATGCGAAAGCCCTCAAAAAATGATTAGCAAATATAATCTAGGAAGGTATTAAAAGAATCCATTTTGATAAAGTTGGCAGAAAACCTCCATGTGGGTAAAGAGTTAACAAAATCCTTTCCCCTTCTGCATGAGAATTTGACCTTATGTTAACTTTCTGGCTCTGTTCCCCTGGCAACCTGATAAGGTGGTCTGCGAAGTACGTTGCTGTGTTGCTGGTAAAAATGCACCCCTGAGTGGTGAACTGCATTTGGACAGGGAGAACCAAATATGCCTGATAGAAGACCATAGCATCCGGCCAAGCGGAGTTCAGTGACTCTTAGAACTGGGCATGGCCACTGCAGAGCCCTTGGACACGGCCTCTGGGGTTGTCACAAGAGACATTGGCTCCGGAGGGTCACACCTCTGTCAAGGATTTCTCATCCTGCCCCTGAGCGTTCTGCTGTGGGAGGAGCTGCACTCCTGCGTGGTCCCCATCCTACGTCCTTCTGGGGAAACAGGTGCCAGCTGTGACCATGGAGGTTTTGTGAGCCTGAGTGTTCTGAATGTTTACCTAAACCCCAAAAACTGGAGGGTGCTGCAGACTCGATGATCAGCACTATGGACTCCTGAGTCTCTAAAAAACCTATCGATAAAAAGAAAGACATATATATATAATCTCAAACTAAAAGCCAGAGTAAGGTACATCGTGAATGCTGGGAGAATTCTTATGAATGTCAGAAGCGAGCTGAGGATGCCCATGTCAGTACTTTGATTTTCTAATATTCTGGAAATGTTATTTGATGCGATTAAACAAGGAATAATATGAGTTTTGAAAGCCAGAGGCGAAGCTCCCATTAAGCAGATATGGTCACGTAACTAGAATAGCTAAATAGTCATTGAAAAATTTATTGGAAAAACTAAGAATATTAAGTAAGATAGTTACAAAAGTTGGTAATTTAAATACATAAACACAGGGGCCGGCCCCGTGGCCGAGTGGTTAAATTCGCGCGCTCCGCTGCAGGCTGCCCAGGGTTTCGTCAGTTCGAATCCTGGGCGCAGACATGGCACTGCTCATTAAACCACGCTGAGGCAGCATCCCACATGCCACAACTAGAAGGGCCCACAAGGAAGAATACACAACTATGTACCGGGGGGCTTTGGGGAGAAAAAAGGAAAAAAAATAAAATCTTTAAAACCTCTTCCTTAAAAAAAAAAAAAAGTCAGATACAGAAGGCCACATATTAAAAATAAATAAATAAATACATACATACATAAACACATACCTATATGAAAAAGTTAAAAATATAATAAAATATTACCAACTTAAAAGATTAATCTTCAAAATTTCATGCCAGCTTTCTCCTGACAAACTGAAGGCGTTGCCCTTTTCTTTTACAGTACATGTCAGAATCCCACAACCTTCGAGGCAGCTCTCACTGTCAGTGTTCCTCATGCATCTTCAGATAATTCTGCAGCAGCGATGGCGGACTTTGTTTGATAGGCCTTTGATTCATCAGAAGAATTGAAATAGGCACGAATGGCTGACCAAGAAATTAGAAAGCATTTTCAGGAGTTACAAAATAGAGTTCTGTTTAGTCTGCTACCTTTCAGCCTTTTAAAAATTGTTTCTTGGGGCCAGACCAGCGGAGCAGCAGTTAAGTTCACACGTTCTGCTTCAGCGGCCTGGAGTTCGCCGGTTCGGATCCCGGGTGTGGACATGGCACCGCTTGTCAAGCCATGCTGTGGTGGGCGTCCAACATATAAAGTAGAGGAAGATGGGCACAGATGTTAGCACAGGGCCAGGCTTCCTCGGCAAAAAGAGGATGATTGGCGGCAGATGTTAACTCAGGGCTAATCTTCCTCAAAAAAAATTGTATCAATGATCTGATACAAATCTTAAAGAAATTTCAATTCATGTTTTTATGTATAAAGATAGAAAGATTCTTCCATGTTGACAATAAATTTTTAGTATCACAAAACCAGGAGCAGTCACACTAGCCAGCTTCCTTAGCACGTCACCCCCAGATCCTTGGCGTAAAGCAATACAAATTTCTTTCGTTAGTGTGGTACAGCGCAGGCTGGACAGCTCTTCTAGGTGCTCCTTTACAAGTGGCTATTCAGGGATCTGGGCTCCTTCCGCCCTGTGGTTCCTGCTTCCTGGCGCTCTCCCCATGTAGCCACATGGACGAGGGAGAGACAGCGTGGGCAGTCAAACTGGGCATTGGTGGCATTCCATCGGCCACTACCTAGTCACATGGCTCCAATTAACTGCAAGGGGAATTGGAAAATGTGTTTGCCCCATGCGCCGAGGAGGAAAATGAAAACTTTTAGTGGAATCCCTAGCATTGTCTTTGCCATGGCCTCAAGAAGCCAGGGAGTGTAGTATTTAATTACCGCCAGAAAGAAAGCTTAGCATTAATTATGACATGGCTAAAAAGTCGTTGTTTTTGAAAATCATTCTCCAAAATTCACTTAGTCAATGATTTTCATCATACAGCAAGTCAATATTTATTTGGGAATTCTTAACATATAACTCACCCGATTAAACTAGCTAAATTGGATAAAGTACCTGGTCCAGCACCCAGTGCATGCGTAGGTGCTCAACAAACGCTGATCGCCTCTCCACCTGAGTCAGGTTTTCCTGCTAGGAACTAAATGCTTCTCTGCTAGGATTTCTCTACGGCCAAGGCAGGCAACCACAAACACTTGCATTAACATTTTCTCCACCTAAACCAGCTCTGCCATCCTGTGTTGGGAATCTCTAACCTCAGTTGAGTTTGTATCTAACTATCTGAGCAAATTCAAAGTTGCCTAAAATCCTCTTGCATCCCATGGCCACCTGGGGGAAGTCCTAGTTAAGCTTTTCCACTTTTCCTAATAAATTATCAACCTGCTCTTCTGGTCTCTAAAACATGGATCTGTTCTCAAACAACATGGAAGACCAGTTCTTTAGGCAAAACTTCGGTGCTTATAAAAATCCTGGTTAAAATAAATGATTTTTACAGAAGCCAGCCTAGGTAGGGGGTGTGCTAACTCGAACTCCTCTGGATTTCCCAGATATTAACCTTGGATCAAGTTAGTCTCTTGGAACTTAACTTAGAACCTGGAGGACCCTTCTCTTACTGGTTGGGACTTTGAGCTTTTATGAGTTTAATACAAGACATAGTTAAATAAGGTCTGTGCCTGCAGTTTCTGGAAGGCTGTCATGGATGTTATCCGACGTATCCGTCTTGATCCCATAAAGGAACTAATTTCTTACAGAATTGAGGGCCGAGAAAAAATTTTGTCTCTTCTCAGAAAATTTTATGTCTTCTATTTTCTGATGAAAACCTACCGTATCAAGTTTCCCTTGTAAAAGTGGCTGCCAGAAAACTACAGAGATGGTAAAAAGATCAGTGGTTGCAGAGGCTGATGGGGAGAGAGGAAGGAATGGGCAGAGCACAGGGCACTTTAGGGCAGTGGGACTGTTCTGTACGATTCTGCAGTGGTCGGCACGCGTCATTAGACATTTGTCAAAGCCCATAGAATGTGCAACACCAAGAGGGAACCCTAACGACAACTATGGACTTGGTGATTGTAAAGTGTCAGTTTAGGTGCATTCATTGCAACAAATGTGTCGCTTTCTGTGGGATATTGAGAGCTGGGGAGCTGGGCAGAGAGTGTATGGGAAATCTCTGTACCTTCCGCTCACTCAGTTTTGCTGTGAACGTAAAAGTTATCTAAAAAATAGAGCCCATTAAATATTTTTTAAAAGAAAGAGTATATATATTTTGCCATTAATTTTTCCCAATAATTTTAAATTGTGTATGGCAGTTGTGTTTAACAATTATGGACAACAATCAAAATTCTCATATAAACTTGGAAGAACATATACAAAATAAATACAAGTTTATACGTATTTTTTAAAAAGTGTCTACCAGTGTCTTCTCAGACAAGGGAAACAATCGAAAGAATAAACACATGGGACCTCATCAAACTAAAGAGCCTCTTCAAGGCAACAGAAAACAGGAGTGAAACAAAAAATACAACCCACTAATTGGGAAAAAAATATTTACAAGTCCTATATCCAACGAAGGATTAATCTCCGTAATATATAAAGAACTCACACAACTCAACAACAAAAAATCAAACGTTCTGATCAAAAAGTGGGCAGGAGACATGAACAGACATTTCTCCAAAGAAGACATATGGATGGGCAATAGGCACATGAAAAGATGTTCATCACTGCTGTACAGCACTTCTCACATATGTTGCCCTTCCATGTCTTCCATTTGGCTGTTCCTGAGTTTTATCCCTTATAAGGAACTAGTCATAGTAAGCAAAGTATTTCCCTGGGTTCTGCAAGCCATTCTAGCAAAGTATTGAACCAGAAGAGAGGGTCGTGGGAACCCCTGACTCACAGCTGGTCAATCAGAAGTACCAGTGACAACCTGGGACTTGTGGCTGGTGTCTGAAGTGTGGGCAGTCTTGTGGCACTGAGCCCTTAACTGTGCTAACTCCGGGCAGTTGGTGTCAAAATGAATTAAATTGGAGGAGACCCAGCTGGGGTTGCAAGGAATTGGAGAATTGCTTGTTATGGAAGACCCACACGTTTGGTGTCTGAGATGCTGTGAGTAGGAAGAAACAGTTTTCCTAGTGATTAGTGACACTGAACATCTTTTCACATGCCTAAGCCTATATCTTCTTTGGAAAAAAGTCTGTTCATATCCTCTGCCCATTTTTTGATCAGTTGTTTGTTTTTTTGTTATTGAGTAGTATGAGTTCTTTATATATTTTGGGGACTAACTCCTTGTTGGATATATGATTTGCAAATATCCTCTCCCACTGGGTGGGTTGTCTTTTTGTTTTGTTCCTGGTTTCCTTTGCCTTGCAGAAGCTCTTTAGTCTAATGTAGCCCCATATGTTTATTTTTTCTTTCATTTCCCTTGCATGAGTAGACATGGTATTCGAAAAGATGCTTCTAAGACTGATGTCAAAGAGTGTACTGCCTATATTTTCTCCCAGGAGTTTTATGGTTTCATGTCTTACCTTCAAGTCTTTAATCTATTTTGAGTTAATTTTTGTGTGTGGCATAAGATAATGGTCTACTTTCATTCTTTTGCATGTGGCTGTCCCGTTTTCCCAACACCGTTTATTGAAGACTCCTTTCTCCATTGTATGTTCTTAGCACCTTTGTCGAAGATTAGTGGTCCGTAGATGTGTGGTTTTATTTCTGAGCTTTTAATTCTGTTCCATTGATCTGTGTGTCTGTTTTCGTACCAGTGGCATGCTGTTTTGATTACTATAGCTTTGCAGTATATTTTTAAGTCAGGGATTGTGATGCCTCCAGCTTTGTTCTTTTTCTTCAGGATTGCTTTAGCTTTTTGGGGTCTTTTGTTGTTTCATATGAATTTTAGGATTTTTTGTTCTATTTCCATGAAGAATACCGTTGGGATTCTGATTAGGATTGCAGTGAATCTGTAGATCGCTTTGGGTAGTATGGACAACTATGTTTGTTCTTCCATCCATGAGCATGGAATATCTTTCCATTTCTTTATGTCATCATCGATTTCTTTCAATAACGTCTTATAGTTTTCATTGTATTGGTCTTTCACATCCTTGATTAAATTTATTCCTAGATATTTTGTTGTTGTTGTTGTTGTGATTGTAAATGGGATCGTATTCTTGAGTTTCATAGATGGAAAAAAGCCAAAGACCAAGTCTTAAAGTGGTCAAAAGAAGCCAAGCTACAAAACTGGTGGGCTCTCCTCCCTGGTTCCTGGGTGGTCCTCCCAGAGGACAGCTCTGTTTGGGAGCCCACAGACACGGTAAGTGAAGTTGGGTTTGCTTTACTCTGTGTTTCTATTGTCAGCTACTTTGGGGAAACTGAGGCAGCATTCCTCATTTCCACAGTCCTTGGAGCATTTGCTTCATGACAGTACATATTCGTTTGGTACTCGAAGCCCGCTATGCACTGTGTGTATAACTAACTTTGAGTACTTGCGGTGTGGTAGGCCCTGACATTATGCTTCGTTTTACATAAGCAACCGAGGCGTGGAGAGGT
Source organism: Equus quagga (assembly GCF_021613505.1). NCBI lineage: Eukaryota > Metazoa > Chordata > Mammalia > Perissodactyla > Equidae > Equus > Equus quagga. The sequence goes on along the minus strand of NC_060269.1, from coordinate 1,861,860 downwards.
CAGGAGTCTGGCTGATGTCGTGAGCGGGTAAGCAGTGCAGCCTGAGGACGTGGCCCTTGTTCCCTGTCTATGCCACCCGGGGAGTAGTGAACTCCCGAGGGAGGGGCATGGCTCCGCTCTCCATCGCCCCACATGCTGCCTAGTGCCAGGGCTCCACTCAAGTGGAACTAAAGACCACCACCCTCACAATGACTGCTGACTGTACGGAGCACGCACCGTGCGCCGGAGGCCTCTGCTTCTCGTAGCCTTCTCATGAGGAGGTCCATGTGTTACCCGTCTACATCTGTGAAGACACTGAGGCACAGAGAGGGGGAGCGACTTGAAGTTCGCATGGCCAGTAAGTGGTAGAGGTGGAATCCCAAACTGGGAGTTTGGCCTCAGAGCCCATCTGCAGCCACCACCACGTGTCCTACTCTTGCTGCTCTGTGTCCATAAGCAAAAGAAGTAGCTGGAGAGAGAGGTGTGTGTCCACCAGGACAAGGCTGGAAGCATCCCAGTTGTGACTGTTGAGACAGCGCACACCTTGGCTGTGGAAGACCATATCAGAGACGTGCCAAGAAAAGGCAAAGGAGCACAGAGGGAATTTCCAGCTGTTCCATGTGGCTGAGGGTGTTCTTCTGAAGCTGGGCTGTCAAGTGGACTTTCCGCACGAGGTGAATCCTTAACTCATCATTTACCACAATTATTTTTATCACGTATTTCTCATTCTCCTATTTTCCATATCCTCCCAAATTCATTTTACTTTTACCTTATCCCTTAGGTTAAAAGGTAATTGGGGCTGGCCCGGTGGCACAGCAGTTAAGTTCACATGTTCCGCTTCAGTGGCCCGGGGTTCGCTGGTTTGGATCCCAGGTGTGAACATGGCACAGCTTGGCACGCCATGCTGTGGTAGGCGTCCCACATATAAAGTAGAGAAAGATGGGCTGGATGTTAGCTCAGGGCCAGTCTTCCTCAGCAAAAAGAGGAGGATTGGCAGATATTAGCTTAGGGCTAATTTTCCTCAAAAAAAGGTAAATGAATTGGCCTCATGTCAAAAACAGTCCTTTGCTGGGTCTCAAATAAGTTGAGGCTTGACAAAAATGCCAAAGCCACCAGCTTGTTTAGCAATGATTAGGAGGAAACACCGTGAAGAGAACAGGCCTACCGCTTGAGGGGACAGTAAATGTTGTCAGATGCCAGGAAGAAGGCTACTATTCAGCTTCTCCAGTTCCTCCTCCTCCAGGAGAACGAAGCGTCTTCACCTTGAAAAGCGTAGAGCGAATGTGAAGTGAGTCGTAAGTTTCACAGCTCACTCTCTGCAAAGCAACAGACTCCCTCCTGCGATGGTCTCACTTTCTCCAAGGCCGCGTGTCTGAGCCAACACTGTGATTAGCATGAGCGTTGAATCTCCTGGTCGCGGGTGGGAGCATTTCACAGAAGACGTGTCATCAAATGCGCCCTTGCTGTGAGTGGAGGAGGCAGAATGGACGGGGAATTTCTGAAGGCTCGGCTTCACTCTGCCTTTGGGCTCCTTTGGTGGCAAGAAACACAAACCCGCTCTGGCGACTTCAAGGAAAAGGTTTATTAGCAGCGCCTCATGGGGCTGGAGAGAGGAGGGGCAGCCGAGCCCCCTGGAAATTAGACGTGGAAGCTGGAAAGTCTTCAGGAACTGCGCAGCTTTTCTCCGGCTGCGCGTTCTCTCACAAACAGTTTTTGTGTCCCCTGTCTTGTCGGGCCCCTCCCTGCAGACCGGCTCTCTGCGTGCTCCTCAGGTGCATGGGCCCCAGGAGCTGTCGAAGCTCTCGTTGGACAGCACCTGCGGCTCCAGGGACCACCACCACCTGACTCCCAGCCTGCGTCTCTCCGTTCAAGTTCTCGAGAGAAAAATCATCTGGTCTGCTTCACGGATCAGGTGTCCACCTTTTTTGAATCAAGGAGGGTTGGGTCTATCTGGTATAAACACGGGAAGAAGGGCTCGCAGCTGGTGCTCTGCTCGGGCCTGGGGGAGGGGTGTTCTTAAAGGAGAGGAGGGGGAAGAAATCTCAAAAGGTGTCTCTGATGGCTGTACCCTGGGCCCGGTGCTCCAGTGACCTGGAACGGCCAGTGTCTTAAATAACCGCCAAGGACAAGTTCATATTGAGACAGGCCTTGGGAAAAAGTCATTGAAAGGGAAAGACAGACATTTAATATACATTTAAATTATTCTCCACCAAGTGAGCTTTAAGATCCTAAAGTACTCTCTACCAATGAAGTGAAATTACAAAATTGAAATAAAATCTTTCAGTGAAATATTTGAACATTAACTGAAGATTTTTAGGACAAACACTAATGCAGTTGTGTATCCAAGATTAACATAATGTGGTACGTTAGGCAGAGAATACTCAGTTCAGGCACGTGCAATAAATAATTATCAGTACATGATTTTAAAGCCAAATGCCTCTTTGTTGTGCTGTAGCTTAACTGAGACAATGTGAAACATTTCAGAACAGCCAGCAGACAGCAGCATTTTTCATTTTTCCTCTGATACCTTCACCTCACCGGTTAGAGTCAGCTTCTCAATCAGAGCAGGGCCTGGATCAAGAAGTTCCTGGAGAGAGCTTCTGTTGCCATCTCCTCAAAGGGGGTCAAAGCTTGGGACCAGACCCTGGCCCTGCCCAGCTGGGGGAGCCAGACAAAGGGGGAGCAAGGGATGGAATTAGCCGGCTTGACTTCAACTTTCCAGGGCCACCTTTTCAGGACAGAATTTATCTCTGGCAGTGGAATAGTTTAATAGCAAAGTAGTCTCACCGTTGTAAAATATTAAATTATTATTTTTTGTGTGTGTGTTTTATTTTCTATTTATTTTTTCAGATGTACATCATAATATATTTCGAATTTTGTGTAGATTACATCATGTTCACCACCCAAAAGCTAATTATAGTCCATCCCCTCACAGGTGAGCCTAATCACCCCTTTTGCCCTCCCACCCCAACGTGGTAACCACCAATCCAATCTCCAACGCTATATGTTTGTTTGTCGTTGTTTTTATGTTCTACTTATGAGTGAGATCATACGGTATTTGACTTTCTCCCTCTGACTTATTTCGCTCAGCATAATACCCTCAAGGTCCATTCATGTTGTCACAAATGGCCAGATTTCATCATTTCTTATGGGTGAGTAGTATTCCATCGTGTATAAATACCAGATCTTTATCCATTCGTCCCTTGATGGGCACCTAGGTTGCTTCCAAGTCTTGGCTATTGTTATAATGCTGCAATGAACATAGGCTGCAAGTCTCTTTATGCCTTTGAGTTTTCAAGTTCTCTGGATAAATACCCAGCAGTGGGATAGCTGGATCATATGGTAGATCTATTCTTAATTTTCTGAGGATACTCCATACTGCTTTCCATAGTGGTTGCACCAGTTTGCATTCCCACCAGCAGTGAACAGGGGTTCCCTTCTCTCCACATCCTCTCCAACACTTGTTGTTTCCTGTCTTGTTAATTATAGCCATTCTGACCGGAGTGAGGTGATACCTCATTGTAGTTTTGACTTGCATTTCCCTGACAGCTAATGATGTTGAGCATCTTTTCATATGCTTGTTGACCATCTGTATATCTTCTTTGGAGAAATCTCTGTTCAGATCCTTTGCCCATTTTTAAATTGGATTGTTTGTTTTTTGTTGTTGAGCTGTATGAGTTCTTTATATATTTTGGATATTAACCCCTTATCTGATATGTGGTTTGCAAATATCTTCTCCCAATTGTTAGCTTGTCTTTTCGTTTTGTTGATGGTTTCCTTTGCAGTGCAGAAGCTTTTTAGTTTGATGTAGTCCCATTTGTTCATTTTTTCTTTTGTTTCTCTTGCCTGGTCAGACACGGTACTTAAAAATATGCTGCTCAGACCAATGCCAAAGAGCGTACTGCCTATGTTTTCTTCTAGAAGTCTCATGGTTTCGGGCCTTACATTCAACTCTTTAACCCATTTTGAGTTGACTTTTGTGCATGGTGTAAGGGAATGGTCTGCTTTCATTCTTTTGCATGTGGCTGTCCAGTTTTCCCAACACCATTTATTGAAGAGACTCTCCTTTCTCTATCGTATGCTCTTGGCTGCCATGTCGAATATTAGCTGTCCATAAATGTGTGTGTTTACTTCTGGGCTCTCGATTCTGTTCCATTGATCTGTGTGTCTGTTTTTGTGCCAGTACCATGCAGTTTTGGTTACTATAGCTTTGCAGTATATTTTGAAATCAGGGAGTGTGATACCTCTAGCTTTGTTCTTTTTTTTTCAGGAATCCTTTGGCTATTTGGTGTCTTTTGTTGTTCCATATAAATTTTAGGATTCTTTGTTCTATTTCCGTGAAAAATGTTGTTGGAACTTTGATAGGGATTGCGTTGACTCTATAGATTACTTTAAAGTATGGACATTTTAATGATGTTAATTCTTCCAATCCAAGAGCACAGAATATCTTTCCATTTCTTTGTGTCTTCTTCGATTTCTTTCAACAATGTTTTATAGTTTTTGGTGTATAGATCTTTCACCTCTTTGGTTAAGTTTATTCCTAGGTATTTTATTCTTTTTGTTGCAATTGCAAATGGGATTGTATTCTTAATTTCTCTTTCTGCTACTTCATTGTTAGTGTATAGAAATGCAACTGATTTTTGTATGTTGATTTTATCCCGCGACTTGACTGTATTCCTTTATTGTTTCTAAAAGTTTTTTAGTGGATTCTTTAGGGTTTTCTAGATATAAAATCATGTCATCTGCAAAGAGTGACAGTTTCACTTCTTCTTTTCCAATGTGGATCCCTTTTATTTCTTTTTCTTGCCTGAATGCTCTGTTTAGGACTTCCAATACTATGTTAAATAAGAGTGGTGACAGTGGGCATCCTTGTCTGGTTCCTGTTCTTAGAGGGATAGCTTTCAGTTTTTCTCCATTGAGAATGATATTTGCTGTGGGTTTGTCATATATGGCCTTTATTATGTTGAGGTATTTTCCTTCTATACCCATTTTATTTAGAGTTTTTATCATAAATGGATGCTGTATCTTGTCAAATGCTTTCTCTGCACCTATTGAGATGATCATGTGATTTTTATTCTTCATTTTGTTAAGGTGGTTTATCACGTTGATAGATTTGCAGATGTTAAACCATCTCTGCGTCCCTGGAATGAAACCCAATTGATCATGATGTATGATCTTTTTAATATATTGTTGTATTCGATTTGCTAGTATTTTGTTGAGGATTTCTGCATTGATGTTCATCAGTGATATTGGCCTGTAATTTTCTTTTTTTGTATTGTCCTTGTCTGGTTTCGGTATCAGGATAATGTTGGCTTTGTAGAATGAGTTAGGAAGCCTCCCCTCCTCTTTATTTTTTGGAACAGTTTGAGAAGGATGGGTATTAAAGCTTCTTTGAATGTTTGGTAGAATTCACCAGGGAAGCCATCTGGTCCTGGACTTTTATTTTTTGGGAGGTTTTTGATTGCTTTTCGATTTCCTTACTGGTGATTGGTCTATTCAAATTCTTTACTTCTTCTTGGTCCAGTTTTGGAAGGTTGTATGTTTCTAAGAATTTATCCATTTCTTCTAGATTATCCAATTTGTTGGCGTATAGCTTTTCATAGTATTCTCTTATTATCTTTTGTATTTCTGAGGTGTCCATTGTAATCTCTCCTCTTTCATTTCTGAGTTTATTTATTTGAGCCTTCTCTCTTTTTTTCTTGGTGAGTCTAGCTAAGGGTTTGTCAATTTTGTTTATCTTTTCAAAGAACCAGCTCTTGGTTTCATTAATTTTTTTCTATTGATTTTTTAGTCTCTATTTCATTTATTCCTGCTCTGATTTTTATTATTTCTTTCCTTCTGCTGATTTTGGGCATTGTTTGTCATTCTTTTTCCAGTACTTTAGATGTGCTTTTAGATTGTCTATTTGAGATTTTTCTTTGTTGAGGTAGGCCTGAATTGCTATAAACTTCCCTCTCAGAACCACTTTTGCTGTATCCCACAGATTTTGGTATGTTGTATTTTCGTTTTCATTTGTTTCCAGGAATTTTTTGATTTCTTCTTTGATTTCTTCATTGACCCAATTGTTGTTTAGTAGCATTTTGTTTAATCTCCACATTTTTGTGGCTTTTCTGGTTTTCTTCCTGTAGTTGATTTCTAGTTTCATACCTTTGTGGTCAGAAAAGATGCATGGTATTATTTCGATCTTCTTAAATTTATTGAGACTCGTTTTGTGGCCTATGTGATCAATCCTGGAGAATGTTCCACGTGCATTTGAAAAGAATGTGTATTCTGTGGTTTTTGGATGGAATGTTCTGGATATATCTACTAAGTCCATGTGGTCTAATGTGTCATTTAAGGCCAATGTTTCCTTATTGATCTTCTGTTTGGATGATCTATCCATTGGTGTAAGTGGAGTGTTAAAGTCCCCTACTATTATTGTGTTACTGTCTATTTCTCCTCTTATGTCTGTTAACAATTGCTTTATATATTTAGGTGCTCCTATGTTGGGTGCATAGATATTTACAAGTGTTATATCTTCTTGTTGGATTGCTCCCTTTATCAGTATGCAGTGCCCGTCTTTGTCTTTTGTTACAGTTTTTGTTTTAAAGTCTATTTTGTCTGATATAAGTATTGCTACCTCCACTTTCTTTTCTTTGCCATTTGCAGGGAATATCTTTTTTCATCCTTTCACTTTCAGTTTGTGAGTGTCTTTAGGTCTGAAGTGTGTCTCTTGTATGCAGCATATACATGGGTCTTGTTTTTTTATCCAGTTGGCCACCCTATGGCATTTGATTGGAGCATTTAGTCCATTGACGTTTAAAGTAGCTATTGATAAATATGTATTTATTACCATTTTGTCACTTTTTTTTTCTGGATGTTTTAGTAGTTCTTCTCTGTTCCTTTCTTTTTCTTGTGCTCTCTTCCCTTGTGGTTTGATGGCTTTCTTTAGTAATATGTTTGATTTCTTTTGTCTTACTTTTTTTTTTACTTGTTATAGGTTTCTGATTTGTGATTACCATGAGGATCTTATTTAATATTCTATGTATATAACAGTCTGTATGGAGTTGATAGACTCTTTAGCTTGAACTCTTTCTAAAAGCTCTACTTTTCACTCCCCTCCTCTCACATTTTACGTTTTTCAAATCATATATAGTCTCTTGTTTAGTGTGTGTCTATCCATTACCCTCTTATCATTGAAATAGGTGATTTTAGTACATTTGTCTTTTAACCTTCATATTATCTTCACAGGTAGTTGATCTGCTACCTTTACTATATTTTTACCTTTACACGTGATTTTATTGCCTGGTTTGTTGTTGTTGTTGTTTTGTTTTTTCAATAATTTTTTTAAATGTCTATTTGTGGTCATTGCTTTCCCACTTAAATAAGTCCCTTCAGCATTTCTTGCAGAACTGGTTTCTTGGTGACAAACTCCTTTAATTTTTGCTTGTCTGGGAAGCTCTTTATCTCTCCTTCCATTCTGAATGACAACCTTGATGCATAGAGTATTCTTGGCTGTAGGTTTTTTCCTTTTAGCACTTTAAATACATCGTGCCATTCTCTTCTCACCTGTAGGGTCTCGGCTGAGAAGTCCACTGATAGCCTGATGGGCTTCCCTTTGTATGTCACTTGTGGCCTTTCTCTTGCTGCTTTTAGGATTCTCTCTTTATCTTGAATTTTGGACATTTTAATTGTAATATGTCTTGGTGTGGGCCTCTTTGGGCTTATCTTGTTTGGAGCTCTCTGTGCTTCCTGAACTTGGATGTCTGTTTCCTTCCTCAGGTTAGGAAAATTTTCATCTATTATTTCTTCAAATAAATTTTCTGCCCCTTTTTTCCTCTCTTCTTCCGGGACACCTATAATCCAAATGTTAGCACGGTTGATATTGTTCCAGAGTTCCCTTAGACTGTTCTCATTTTGTCTAATTCTTTTTTCTCTGTTCTGTTCTGCTTGGGTGTTTTCCTCTAGTCTTTCGTCTAGCTCGCTAATCCGTTCTTCTGCTTCCTCTACTCTGCTATTGAGTCCCTCTAGTGAATTTTTCATTTCCAGTATTGTATTCTTCATTTCTGATTGTTTTTTTTAAATATCTTCCAGTTCTTTGCTGATGTGCTCACTGTGTACATCCAGTCTTCTCCGCATATCTGTGAGCATCCTCATGATATTTTGTTTGAACTCTTTGTTGAGTAGGTCGCTTGTTTCTGTTTCATTTAGTCCTTTTTCTGGGGTTTTGTCCTGTTCCCTTGCTTGTAAAGTATTCCTTTGTCTCCTCATTATGCCTCTTTCTCTGTACTTATTTCTGTGTGTTAGGTGAGTTGGCTCTGTCTCCTGATCTTGGAGAAGTGGCCTTATGTATGAGATGCCTTATGAGGCCCAGCAATGTGCTTCCATCTTGTCACCAGTCCAGAAGATCCAGGAGCGACCCCTTTGTGGGCTACTTGTGTCCTTCTGCTGTGACAGGGTTGTTCCCACCGCAGGTACCCAGGGAGTCTAATCTTTCCTTCCCTGGCCAACTGTTTGTAAATCTGGTTTGGGGAGCCTTAGCACTGTTGTCTACAAAGTCTATCAGCACACTCCTATTGCAGTTTTCCTCTTAATTGGGTTAGTACCCAGCATAGCTGGTTGCTAGGCTCAGGGGCTTACAATTGTGACAGGCATCAGGCTTACAAGGCTGTTGTCAGTTCTCTTAGGAGTGCAGCTGAGTGGGGCTGGCCCCTGACATGGGGGCACTCAATTGTTTCAGGCTTTGGAAGGTGGGCTGATCCTTTCTATGGCTATTTGTGTAGCACAGGTCTTCTGATAAGCCTCGCCCCTCACAGGACCACATACACCATCAACACAGTCCTGGTCCATGTGTACTTCCCAACCTCCTGGAGTGTGCCCTGATGCCCCACTGCAGAGGCCCCCACCTTTCCACCAATGCCCCCCACAGTTCACCTGGTCCTCACACAGGCCCTGCCCCACAGAGGCAGACACCCTTGCCTGCCTGTAGAGGATCAAGGCACCCACTCAATGCAGGCTGAAAAGTAGCCTGAGGGCTTGCTCTTAGGTGGGGCCAGTCCCTAGGGCGGGTTGCTGCCCTGGCTGAACTGGATTAAATCTGTGCCCTAGTGGGAGTGGCAGCCCCCTGGGTTAACAGGCCAAGGGATGAACCTCAATGGCCCCCACTAGGGTCCGTGTCAGCACGCCTGGACCAGCTCAGAACAATGCCCCCCACCAATGTCTCAGTCTCCAGAGAGGTCCCTCCTCTCACCCAGATGCCCTCAGAGCCCACCAGGTGAGTCTGTTTCACCAAAGGACTGTCAGCCTTCTCTCTGGTGATTTTAGGTTGTTGCAATGAGTGAGTTTGTGCTTGGGCCCTTTAAGACCCGGGTCTTTTTGGCTTTCGGCCAATAGCTTTTCTGGGGGTGTCCCCGCTGCAGTTAATAGCTAGCAAAGCCAGACAGTAAGACCCCTGTCTCAGTTGGGCTGAGTCTGAAGGATGCTTATAGCAGTATCACCCCCGCTCCCGACCTCACTCCTCCAGGGAGGGCTGCATACCTTAGGGTGGCTCCCGCCTGGCCAGCTGAGAAGCTCCACTGCTCCCAAAGGTGGCTTTTTTCCTCTCTGGCAGGATTTTCTGCCTCTTCTGCCTTAGTCAGGACGGTCCCTTGTTGTGGGGGTTCTTTTTATCCAGTTTTCAGTTTTCAGTCAGGGGTAATTTTTCCAAGAATAGTTGTCACCTGGTTGTGTGCGTAGGAGGAGATGAGTTCAAAGTCTGCTCACGCTGCCATCTTGATGAGATCCCTTAAATTATTTTTAATAGTTAATTTTTCAATTAAAATGTAGGATATGCAACCTTTTAAATATTAGAATGTTTACATCAATTTTTTAAATAAATGGTTGTTCATCCTATTTGAGCAAAAAAATCATTTGTTTGACAATAAACTTGCAATTTTTTTTTGACAGTTTATGATGAGGATTTTAGGCTGGTTACTTTTAAAACTACAGATGAGAAGCAGGCTCCGAGGACTGGAATTTTGCTTGCCCTTTTGAGAGACATTTGCATATGTGAAGGAAGGGGGGATGAGCTTGTAGGGACCTGAAATTGGCCACCCCAAGATATGACTCTTTGGCATCAGGATTGTTTTGGGCTGATTGCTTTTGATAAACTGGGACAGGGAAGGAGGCTCTGGGGAATGGAACTTGCCCTTGTTGGGACACATTTACATTTGTAAGGTAAATCTCTATCTGTAAAAGGTGCCTCCCTCTCTGTACCAGGAAGAAGAGGAGAGATGACCTTGTCCCTAGAAACTCTCAATGGGGAAGGCAAGAACTTAAGTTGGTTGTTGTCTGGCAATCTCATGTAACTGATTTAGGGTGGTGGCTTCTGACCTTTACTTAATCCCATTTGATTCTTGTCTAAAAGTCATGGGATCACCCAACGACCAGACCCCACCTGCACTGATACCATTTTAACTTATTTTTTCATGTTCTTTCCTTTGTCTTTGTAAAGAGATGACTCACATACCTATGCCTTAAATTTAGCCCTAACCCTCAACTCGGGGCAGCAGCTCTGACTGCCCATGGGTCCTGTCCCCATGCCAGTGGGGGCAGCAGCAGCAGCGGCCCTGCCTGCCCATGGGCCCTGTCCCCATGCCAGCGGGGGCAGCAGAAGCAGCGGCAGCAGAAGCAGAAGCTCTGACTGCCCATGGGCCCTGTCCCCATGCTATTGCACACTACTCTCTAAATAAAAGAGCACTACTACCAGATCTTGAGAGTCCAAGAAATCTTTCTTTCGACTCCTCGGCTCACCGACCCCTCATCATTTCTGAAACTTGGATTTCTTTTTAGTTTTTCAGATATAATTAAAAACAAAATTTTAATTTTTGTCTATTTCAATTTTGTATTCATGTATTAAGCATGTGATTTTTTTTTTTGAAATCCAGTTTCCGTGTCACTATGTTGCTATATTTTTGTTTTTTTGTTTCTTGAGTGGTTGTCATTTTCATCCAAAAGCTAAAAAGGTTAGATATTTTTATATCATTCTAACACTTGAGCATATCTTATTTTAAATCCAACTAAAGCTTTTAATGAAAGACAACATTTTTCCAGAGGGGAAGGAAATGAATCTGTGATTGACTGGGCATTAACACGTGGTGTACATTTATTCCTTTGTTATTCTGCAGAGAGGGAAGCGAGGTTGGGCAACTAAGCAGAATTTTTCAGTTGCTTTTCCAGGAAAAACAACAACCCTGAGAGGTTAGTATTGTTCCTGGTTTTCAGAGGAGGAAGCTGAGACCCAGAGAAGTTAAATAACTTGTCCAAGTTACAGCTAGTAGGTGGCAGTGTCTGGTTTCTAATTCAGCTATGTCTGACTCCAAGAACCCTGGTCTGACTATTGCATCCACGGCCTGATGATTTTGTGGACTATAGATTCATAGCACCTACTGCCAGGGCAAAAGAAATGGTATTCCTGAACTAGTTATAGTGCAATGCAGGGTAAAAGCTCCATGTTGAGTGCACGTGTGCACAGAAGCATGCTTGGCTGGTAGGAAAGTGATTATTGCACCCCATCATTACAAAATTATACTGCTGGTACCCTTAGGACAACCCACTTTCTCCTGTAAAAGAGGAGAAAATAGCTGATCAGATACTGGCTATGGAGCCTGTGCAGTAAACTCTCATGAGGTTTGAATTCTTGCAACCAAAGCAGACAGTTGTAGCTAAAGTGATTATTCTACTTCTGAGTGTTCTAAGGTTGATAGTATTAAAGTTTACTGTAAAGAGCATTGTTTTATATTTAGGGATTCTAATATTTTCTTACTGGGAAAAGAGCTCAAAGTCGCTCATACTCAGCAGACTGGGGCTCAGAACAGATGCGCTCTTCTGTGAGTTATGGTGGACAGTCATGGACGGACAAGCCTACGGCCTCTCGACCAAAATGTAACACATAAGTGACACCTGAAGGAATGTATCAGACCCAGGGGACTGTGTCAGGAAGCGCCCTACTCGGAGCACGGCCCTCGGGGGATCTGAGCCAGAGACTCAGCCTTCCTCCCCTGTCTCCCCTCAGTGCCTCGCTCTCTGAAGCAGATTCCCCTCGAGAGCAGGTGCACGTCTGCTTTGTTAGACAACAAAAGGCAGCCCTAGAGATGACAAAGACACTGATGTGGAAGCTACTGGGAAAGAGTTTAAATAATTTTTTTCCCTTCAATGTTGAGAAAAAGAAATATTTTTAAGTTAATCAACCTATAATTTTATATGCATGATTTTAAGTAGTGAGGGTATCTAAATTAACTAATAAGTCAAATATTATAAATTAATTTATGGTTATTTCATCTACATCCCTAAAAGGTGATATGTACAAATGGAACGAAAAACTGGGAGAAGGAACATTTCATGGAAAAATGGGGGTCTCAACATTTGTCATGAAAGGATTGATTTCTGAATCTTTCCACTTGTTCAGATGTTCACTTCTGTCTTTCAGTAAATCTTTGGTAGGGAAGAATATGATGACAAAGGCCATTAAGAAAGATTATTAGGACAGCTACAAATAGATGGATTAGAGAAGCGACAGTCTGGAACGAGGAGGCTGTAGTTGTAAAAGAGGAGAAGTGAGGTTTCCACGAACTTTAACCAGGAAATGCTAAACAGGTCTTGGTGGTGGAACAGCTGTAGAGGATGGCAGCATAAGTAAATCAAGATCAAGGGCTGGTGCCTGGGAAGGGTCACGGTGGTGGCGACACTCGGACGGCCTTGCTCCAGTTCTCTGCATCCTGGCTCTACGCCCTGTACCATCAAGTGAGATGTTGCTGAGGAGGACGGGATGTCAGCTTTTCATGGTGCAGCAGTGTCAGAGGACCAACTTCTCTTCAATTCCTACCCCCTCACGTGTGGGAGACAAGAAGCCTGAGACGTGAGAGCTGTGAGGAGGGATGTGAGGGAAATACTGGATTCCCTGGAAGCTCAACCCTCAGAGATCCTGCATGAGCTCATTCTGATACCGACCCTGGTATCAGTTTCCCCACATTAAACCCAGCATATAGGGGGTTAAAAGCAAAACACCCATTCCCTGCTTGCTCTCTGGCTTCCTGGCTCCAGAATCGACTATTCTCCACGGAGACAGACACTGTCAAGGACAAGCACCTGGACTATCTCCTCCCGCAAAGAGATACGGGCTGGTGGGAAAGCTGCTGACCAGCAAGGTCATGAGCTCCCTCCTGTCTGCAAGTGTCTCAAGGTCAAAGACAGGCTGGTGGGAAAGCTCCAACCAGCAAGGCCATATGCTCCCCCTCCCCTACCTAAACCCCCAAATAAAAACCCTTCCTTTTAGCTTTTCGGGGAGTTTGGGATTTGAGCGTTAGCTGCCCTCTCTCCTTGCTCAGCGCTGTGCAAAAAAATAAAGTTCCTACTTTCTTCCACCACACCCAGTGTCAGAGATGGGCTTGCTGCGCAACGGGTGAGCGAACTCACTTGAGGTTCGGTAATAATTCCAGATGAGGATTATAACCTCCTCATAGGGTGGTAGTAGTTAAATGGATGTTGGCATCAACTGGGTTGTACAAAGATAAAGGTCTTTCTTGGAGAAACCCTGCTGAGCACTTCAGCCGACGTTCCTGATGCTTCCGGCCCTTTTTCCTCACCGCAGTCAACATACTTTCCCGGTAGAGATAGCTACTGACTGGATCAGCCCTGGCAGGTGGGAGAACTCTGCATTCCTGCTCTGTTACTGCAGAAAGAAACTGGGGCCTGATGTAATCGCTGTAAATCCCGATAGACACACCAAACATCTCCCTACAAACTCACACTAGGGAGAAGCATCTCATCCTCACGTGGTTTGGGAGACACAAATGCTCACAAACAGTTTGGGAAGAAGAAAAATTTGATCTTAAAATTCAGAATTGGCTAACTGCTCAAATATTCCAGCATTCGTATATATGTATTTGGTGCACAGAGTGCCCGTGTATAAATTGTGGGCTGATGAGTTAGGCTACCATTTGAAACATTATAGCTCTCAGTTTTCCCCAAATTAACGTCAGTTATTTAGAGATGCAATTAAAAAATTAAATTAGTTGCTTTATAATATTGAAAGTATTGCCCATATATGGTAAAACAACACGCAGCAGCAGAGAAAAACACACAATTGAAGGTAAGACACTGCTCTTCCCGCCCCTCAGTTCCACCCCAAGAAGCAATGCTCAGTCGTGGATGTGTGGCTGCCAGAGCAAGAGGCCGGCTGACAGTGGCTGTTGTTAATTTACGTGGAGTTCACAGGAGGCGGTTCTTCTGTAGTTGGTTGCTTCCATAGTTGGTGACAGAACCCAGGAGCCACCTGCTTTCACAGTGTGCCAGCAGTATCATACCTCGTTGTCACAAGGTGGCCAACAGCTCCACGTAGCACGACATCAAATGAAAGGCTCCTAAGCAGGAAGGAAAGGGGCCGAAGCAAGAGTTTTCTCCTCAGGCACATCTTAATATTCTGAGGAGGGAAATCCTCCCACCAGCCCTAAGCAGACTTCCCCTCATCTCTTATTCCCCAGGCTAGCAGTGACTTCTGTCCCTAGACCCACCATGGGCAAGAGAGAATGAGACTGCCTCATCCCCTGGAGCCAGGCATATGGCTGCCTGAACAAAACCAGTGTTCTCTGGGCAGTGGTGGTGAGAAGTGGTGAACTGTGTCTAAACGTTGGCCCGGAAACCTTCTATTTATATGTAAGTAAATATGAGTACTATATAATGTATCATATACATGGACATACCGTATATATGCCCACATTTATGTATATATGCATATACACACAAATGTTCACACAATTGCCTAAGTATCTTACATGTTTCAGATAAATGAAGTACTCCATGCATAATGCCTAGCACACAGTGTTTTATCAATGCTAATTACTATTATTATTGTATCATTATTATTACTGTCTTTGAGATAATATACACCCTTTTTAAAAAGAATGAGGATCATTTTCCAGCAGATACTAAGTTTTACCTTACCAGTATGTTAAAAAATTGTGCCTGCACTTTTATTTTGGGCTATGCGTACTCTTGAAGCTGTTAGCTGCATAGATCCTCTAAAGAGAGATCAGGATTACTGTGGTCTGCAGTAAATTCCATTTAAACATAGAGAAATAATTTCATGAATAACAGCTAGGTGACTAAATGTTGACTTTCTGATGGCTATCTAGCCGCAAATATTTCTAATCATGTTAGTATGCAGGCAGAAGTAAGGTTAGGTATTAAACATTTTTGGTGTATTTGCACAAAATATCATGTTAGCAAGTGAATTTTACATTATTGACAGATGTTTTGGAAGAAAAATAACTTTGCTACTATTTGCCTAATTCATGCTGCACCGAGAAGATGAGAGTTCGAGAAATTCTTAGGAAACAGAAGGCCAGCACAGATACTCACGTAAGAGCAAAGCCCTTCTCTTGAAGTCTTCGACAGGACTGGAGGGAAGGGAATGGGGAGGGACGTCTCCGTAGTTGTCGCTGAAATAGGATCCTGCCCGAAGGTCTGGTGTAGCCGTGTGCCCAGAGCGTCTCGCTTCAGATTGCCCTTCAGCCCACACGAGGTCACCTCTCCTAGTCCTTACGGCCAAGTTGTAAATGGCTCGTCTTGAAGGTAAAAACTATATTTTTCAGTCCCCTTTTCTCATCATTTATCCTAAAATGTGTTGCTAAGTATGAAAATATTATGATTAGATATGACTAGTTGTTTAATCTCTCAGACTTCATGTTCCTCCATTTCTAAAACAAGTGGGTTGCACAGATGATGGCTAAGATCTCCAGATGTAAAGTTCTGAGTTAACGATCAGTGTTTCCAGAGTCACCTGGAAACACTTCTACATGTACAGCTCCTGGACCCCACGTCAGACATTCTGATCCATTCATTCAACAAGTTATACTGAGGGCCTTGAGTTAGATTCTGAGCATCTGGTGGTGAATGAGACAGACACAGGCCCATCCTGCCCGAGCCTCCGCGGAAGCACTGAGAGTCAGCCCAGGAGTCTGTGCTGTCACAATGCTCTCTGGGCGATCCTGACAACAGGCCAGTTTAGAGAAGCAATGTTTCAGGCTAAGTGCAAACAGGAGACATTTCTGAGGGACTGTTTTAATTGTGTTTGGGGTCAACTCAGCTTTACACTCTAGAAACGCTTCTAGTTTTCACTGAAACATTTTTAAATAGCTTTTCTAAAACATATATGTATACATGTACGCATATATATCTACAGCTTAGATCGAAACATAAATGTTAAGAAGAAAACACACACTTAGATGTAATTACAGTTTGCTGGTATTGGGTGAGGTTTTAACAAATTAACATTTATGGTTGATACTTTAACTGTAGACATCTGCACAAGTTAAAAGAAAACAATATTTGATTTGAAATGTGGAGAGTTCAGATTGCTTATGCAAACAAATGAGTTATTTATTTTGAATTCTGTTATTTAGTTTGATTTGCTCTTTGAGGAATTTGAAAGCACCACCCACTTTAACGTTGAGCAGTTGGAAACCTGCTAGAGCATTTGACCTTATGAGCTTTGAATGCGAAATTTACAAACAGATATTTTATGCTTGCTAGAGTTATACAACTCTATTTTCTTTTAAATAACACCAGATTGAGAATTTACCAAAATGAAATAAATGGAAGAACCCCTTTTTCTGTGCTACCAAATTATAAACACCAGCCCATTGGACCTCACCCCAGGAGACCATCAGGATAAACGTGAATAAAGGACTAGGAATAGCCTGCCCTTAATTGTTTGATTTGTAAACTAGACGCTTCATCTCAAGTTTCTCCCCATCAACACCTACATTCCAATACGGCCAGTAAAGAATACAAAGATACCATGCACGCAGTCCATGCCTATTCACGAGGAGTCTCTCTGTCAGTCAGGGTCCCAGCAGATGGTTCAGATGGAGAGACCTTACTGCGAGGCTCACAGGCAGGGGTAGGCTGGGTGAAGGGAATAGGAGGGGAAGGCAGAAGCAGGTAAACAGTCTTGGATGTAAAAGGACAAGAGGAAACCATGGCCCAACTGGAACCACGGAGGCAGAGGAAGGGCCCCTCAGAAGGAGCAGTAGTTGCCCAGGCACAGAGCACCCGAGAGACCTTTCCTGAAGCTGGGGCAGGGAGAGACGACCGCTCATCTCTCTCCCTTCTGACCCTGCGCGTGCTTCCTCAGTGTCAGTTCCTGGGGGCACCGGCAGGGCAGGAAGTGGAGAGGGGGAGTGTGGACAATTTAAGGAAAACCCCAGACTCTAAACCTCTAAAGAGAGGATTCGAGAGAGAGAGAGAGAGACTCTCTAGAAAGACAATTTTTAGTGGGCGTTTAAAACTGTCCTCCATTCTTTATCCATAGACTATGTTCTTTGTGGATCCATGACTCTTTTCAAACTTAAACTCTGTTTTTGGTGGCAAAGAAGTGACTATTTTCCATGTTTTTACTAATTTGTAGCTGCAAGAATTACATGCCGTTATGTTGCCTCCTGCTCTAATCAATTATTAAATTTTTAGTAGTAAATTGTAAGCAAGGAATCAACTTTAATACAAAAACGATATTTTGGATTAACTGTAAATTGCTCCTCTAATTTAGTGAGGATAATCCAGAGTTTGGCTTTGGTGATTAAAATAATAGGATTAAAAACCAGTTCAGTTTACGTGTGCATTCCCTGTTTATGGGGAGTCGCTGTGTAGTTCCAGGACCTCCGTCATTAGCGTGGCTGTGTGCCCCAGTCAACATTCACACAAAAGCTTGTCTTCTTGAATATTTGGGTAACTGAAAATGCCAAGATACATTCTATAAATTCAGCAAGAAAAAGAGTAATCATTGTTATTGCTGCTGTAAGAGGCTGCAAGATGAAAGGACAGCAGCTCGGATGGCATTGCCTAAACGAGGACAACCGGTGTCAGGCAGCTGCCATTCACGTGATTTCACAAAAGGTCACCCAGAAGGGATGTACCCACTTCAGGAAGCACAAATGTCATTGCCAGGACCTTAGGTTCTTCGAGTGCAGTGATATAAAAAGACCAGAGGCAATGTGATCCAGAATGACAAATGAAGCATCGTATAAATGAGTTGTACATCTGGAGAGCAAAATGAAAAAGATAGCGTTGGAACACTAGTATCACAAATATACTACTTACTAGTTTTCAAAGGGTGACCGAATAAGCTAGTGATTTCATAGTGGAAAAGCTAAATTTTCCAATTTCCATTTATTTTTCTCGTGTGAAAACGTCACCGAAGGTGTAAGGCAGGGGACGGCAGAGGAAAACCCATTCAGTTCCATTCTATTTGCAGGTTACAGTTGATGGTAAATTTTGGCCACTTGTGTATTTGCAATTATTTTGGTGTAACCTAAGTAAATTTAATTTCACAGTAATTTGGGCATTCGCTTTGGAGGTAAAGTTTGAGTAGTCTGAAGATCCAGAAGAGACTGTTGACTGAAACCTCGTGCACAATGTGCGTTCCCCAGGAGGTTCCTCCTCCACCTCTCCCATCGCTCATGCCTGACAACACCCCAACAGGCCCAAGGCGAGATTTTCATCCCCTATTCTGTGTTACCTGTTTTAATTTGCACCACCCCATCCACCTCAGCCACAAGTAGCAAGATCTCTGGCAGCACCGCTCTGGTCCACGTCTACCGTGTTGTGAGAAGGCCAAGTCTTGATTCTAAGTTTGCAGCAAAGACACAGGCATTTCCTGTTTCTGTAAACAGTGCTTCCATCCATCGCTCCCCTTCACAAAGGACCGAGTGGCTCCTCGTTGACAATAATACTGTCACAGGATAACGTGGGTAGAAATTCCTTTGAGGTTTTGTTCTCTTTAACTGCTCCCACTTAGTACCTTCACTTCTACCCCACAAAAGAAAAAAAGGGCATACGGGTCCGTTCAGGGTCTAAACAGAAGTAACCTGAAAAAACAACCCTCTTTCTATCTGTTTTGAAAGTCTGAATTCCCTCTAAGGCGAAGCTATGTGTCAAGGACAAGTGGGGAAAGAAAGGGATGGCTTTGAGGAAGGCCATAGGTGAGAGGAGAGTTTTCCCAGACCTGGAAAGTCCGTGAGTTCTCTGAGGAGAGGAGCCATACTCCACTCTCTGGAAGTGTCCGAGTTCAGAGGGACAGGCTGTGTAACATGCTGCGTGGGAATGGACACTGAGCGTTGGGGATCCCAGTGGAGCAACAATTGAAGACTTTTCTCAACTTAACACTGGCATTGAATTCCTTAATTACACGTCATAGACAACTTCTGATAATTTCTGAATCTCTGGTGAGGAGGGTGTGTGGTGCACAGTCTTAGGAATCATACTCCACTTCAAATCTTTACAATTACTAGCTACTGTTTAGAATAACTTACACCAATGAACCTCAGTTCGTGTGTCTGTAGGATGAGAGATTGACACCCATCAAGTAAGGCTGTGGAAACAAGACGTTGTGAACAATATGTGGCACACAGTCATAGAAAAATGATGTAGCGTTAACTCTGGAGAGTTATAAAAGTTTCTCATACACATAAAAATCCCCTTTGCCAACAGTATTTACCAACTTTCCCATCTTTTCAAAAAAACATTTGCATCAGTTTATTATTATCATGCTAAGAACACAACATGAGATCTATCCTCTTAACAAATTTCCAAGTGCACGTACAATATTGTTAGCCACAGGTGCTGCGTTGGATGGCAGATCTCTAGAACTTACTCTTCTTGCATGGCTGAAACGTCACGCCTCTTGAACAGCAACTCTCCATTTCCCTTCCCCCGGCCCCTGGCAGCCACCATTCTGCTCTGTTTCTGTGAGTTTGGCTATTTTAGATTCCTCGTATGAGCGGAATTGCGCAGTCTTTGTCCTTCTGTGACTGGCTTATTTCCACTTAGCACAATGTCCTTAGGCTCATCCACATTGTAGCAAATAGCAGGACTTCCTTCTTTCTCATGGTTGAATTATTCATTGTATGTATCTATATGCCACCTCTTCTTTACCCATTCACCCATTAACAGACATGTAGGTTGTTTCCATATCTTGGCTCTTGTGAAAAATGCCGCAATGAACATGGGAGTGCAGCTATCTCTTTGAGATACTGATTTCCTTCAGATATATACCAGAAGTAGGACTGCTGGATCATATGGTAGTTCCAGTTTTTTGAAGAACCTCTGTACAATTTTCCAAGGGGCTGAATCATTTTACATTCCCACCAATAGTGTGCAAGGGTTCCAATTTCTCTGCATCCTTGCCAACACTTATCTTTTTTTTTTTTTTTGTGTGGGGAAGATTGGCCCTGAGCTAACATCTGTGCCAATCTTCCTCTATTTTATGTGGGATGCTGCCACAGCATGGCTTGATGAGCAGTGCTAGGTCTGCAGCTGGGATCCAAACCAGTGAACCCCAGGCCATGAAAGTGGAGCACGTGTACTTAACCACTACACCACCAGGGCAGCCCCTTTTGTTTTTTTGATAATAGCTGTCCTAACATGTGTGAAGTGATATCTCATTGTGTTGGGTCAGTTTTGTGAACTGCTTTTGCTTCTAGCCCATTCCACAAGGTTTCAAAAGAACAAATAAACAATATTCACCTAAAACATGAGTTCTTAACACATTTTGGGTCACAAGATCCCTTGGAGATGTGATCAAAGCCACGGGACCCTTTTACCAGGAAAATGCACACATACAATAGATAGTACCAAATGTTCCTAGGAATGACGGACCTCAGACGCTTATTAATGAACCCAGTTTGAGATCACATGCCCTAGATGAGACTGTTCTCTGGCTTTCTTGACACAGCATGATTGAATGATTCAATTTGGGGATTGGCAAGCTTTTTCTGTAAAGGGCAAGAGAGTACATATTTTCAGCTTTGGGGGCCAGTCTCTATCAAAACTACTCAACTCTGCATTTGTAAGGCAAAAACAGCCATGGAAAACACGTAAACGAATGAGCATGGCTGTGTTCCAATAAAACTTTATTTGCAAAAACAGGCTGTGAACTGACCAGCCCTTGGGCTGTAGTTTGGCAATTCATGAATTAATCCTTTCAAAAGAATTGAATGTGTTGCAGTAGTTATGAACTGGGAGACTCTTGAATACACACACACACAAAGACACAGTGTGAAGGCCATACAAATCCACTGTAAGAGAGCAGCGGCCGCCGTGTCGCCTTTCCTCTGGAATGTCTGGGGTGGGGCAAGAAACCAGAGATGATCCTCCTCTCTCATTCTATTCGATAATAATCCTTTAATTTGCTCCTGATGGCACTTGGTGTCTTCTTTCAGTTGTTTGGAACGTCCCCCGAGCCATCGGTTAGTGGTTAGTGCTTGTGACCAGTGACGTAATTGACAGGTCTGTTGTAACAGGGGCGGCAGAAACACACTCAGGATCCAGTGTGCGTTTCTCTATGCCCACCTCCCACCACGGCTTCTTGGACAACACACCTCCTTAAGGAACTGTTCACGGTGCCATTCTAGTGTCTGTGTTTCTAAAATTTGTTCTTGGAAAGCATACTTGATGACATTTACAGTAAAAACCTCCAAAAACTATAGCAATGTGAGTGTAAACTCTATACACTAAATGTCTGTACATTTGAAAATGACTGAAAGAAAAAACTTGGAAACACCTTGCTGAAAGCCCCCAGCAAGTCTTCATGAAGAATAAACACTGTCAGACTAATCTGATCTATTAGGATAAAAGTCCCAGGTCAGCGAAGAAAAGAGAGAGTTCTAATTTCTCTCGACTCTGGGAAGGTTGGGTGACTCAGTCGTATGAGGCAATAAATTTAGAAAACACGGTCCAGACAGCATAACTATTAGGTAAGAATACAAATTGCCAAAGGGGCAAAAATAATACAAGGTATTTATCAAAGTCAGTTAGAAGCCTAGATTTTTTTTAAAAAAGTTGTCATCACCAGCCTAGATAAAGAAATAAAAGAGTCAACCTAGACAATGTGCTAGAAAAACACACCTTAGAAAAGCGATTCAAGAAGAAATTGAAAATCTGACTACATCAATAATTGCCAGATAAACTTAACAAGGAGCTTAAAATCTAACTCCTATTATCTACCCCCAGATATGCTACATGGTTTACAGGCCATGAATCAAGCATTTGAGAAAGACAATCTCTATCTTATAAAAACAGTTCTAGAGAATAGAAAAAATACTTTTCATATCAGTTAATGGTGCTAGAATATCCTCCATCTTGATGCCCAAACCAGATCAGGACACCACAGGACGTGACAATCACATGACGTAACAAAGGTGATGAAGTTAAAGGGAAAAGATTAGTAACTGGAAAAAAACTTATCTTGCACAAGTTATTTTTCCCAGAAATATGAGGACAGTTTAACATTAGAAAATATATTAATGGAATTAGCCTCATTAAAATACTAAAAGGAGAAATAACAGACGATCACCTCAAGGGATACAGAAGCAGCATTCGCTAAAATCAGCAATCTCTGAAGTTGGAAGTGAAGGGAACCGCCTCATTCACATACACCATGTTCCGGAACAAGAAGCCTGGACCTTGTTAAGATGTTAATTCTTCCCTAAGCAATCTATAAATTCAGTGCAGCTCCAACAAAGCCTTTTTCACCGAACACAACAAGCAGATCTTAAATTTTAGATGGCAGAGCAAAAGGGCAGAAATAACCAAGACTACTTTGAGGAAGAAGAACAAGGCATAGCTTCTCTTTGTTAGATGTCGAGACTTAGAAAGCTTCGGGTAATTAAGAGAGTAATTGGCATTAATTATTCTGCTCAGACCACTTACTTCTGTAACAAATCCAAGATTTACAGCCAAGAAGGAGGTGGAAAGTGGGCCAGGTTTGGGAGGCAGCCTTAGAAATATTGAAAGACTTAGGAAATAAAGACACCAAAGGAAAATCGGGACTGTTCAGTCTGATGACCATTCCAACAATGCTGTACAGACAATAATAAAGAAAACACAGGTTAAAGGTGATACTTTTGGAGCCAGCCCTGATGGCCTGGTGGTTCAAGTCTAGTGTTCACTGCTTCAGGAGCCCAGGTTCACTGCCCAGCCGTGGAACCACACCGCCCGTCTGTCAGCTGCCACAGTGTGGCAGTGCCTCGCAGAGAAGACCCAGAAGGACTTACAACCAGCACATACAACCATGTACTGGGGCTTTGGGGAGCAAAAAAAAAAGAGGAAGATTGGCAGCAGATGAGCTTGGGGCAAATCTTTCCCGGCAAGAAACAAAAAAAAAGATTAAAAACATGCAATTCCTTAAGTAAAAAAAAACTAATACTTTTGAAGTATATTCAAATTTAAAACAAGGAAAGTTAGTTCATAGCTGTTGTTCCTTTCCCCTGACATAAGATGCATTTTCAATGTAGCACGAAGAATTTGGCTAAAACAGAATTTTCTTGAGATGAGATATGGAAAGGCCGCTAAAGATTTACTGAGCCAAGAGGCAAAGTCTCTTGCTCTGGATGTCTTCAAAAATCGGACTGACTTTGGTCTGTCAGGAAATTTGGGAGTTTAATTTACTGAAGGTGCCGAAATTTATAACTTGGCTACATAAACTATTTCTAGCCGTGTAGTTCTAGAAATACTGTGAAGATGCTCTTACGGTGAGACAGAGGGGAAAATGGAGCTCTATGAACTCATACGAGTTGTTTCCTCCCCTCATGGCCTCCTCTCGCTTCCCACCCCCCCCAACACGGACGCTTTCCCAGACAACTCTCTGCTCCCCTTCAGCCGCGAGCACCCCTTTAAGTAGTCAGTTAAAAGACTGCTCAGAGCATCGCTGTCATCACTCTGCACTGCGGCAGCTCTGAATTCAAAGTATAATAAGGAAAGGACAGTTGCCATTCACCCAGGAATGTACTTATGCATTTTTAGTCTTATAAAATTTGAAGTAAACTGTGGGATGATTTATGAAGGAGTTAGAATGAACAATAGAGAGGTTTGAACTAAAGAAATAAATAACGGAGATGACCATTTAAAATTTGCAGTGAGGTAAAATTTGATCATACATAAAATTCACCTTTATTACTATTATCAACAGTCAACTCCTTGTCAGTTATGTATATAAACTGTGGTTTTAACCATCTATGGTAAATTTTCACCCCTACCCTGGGTTTCCTTGCCTATCCAAGAAGTCCTGGCTGACTTTTCCCAGTTACTGGGAACTTCTTAAGGGATAAGGTTGTTGTTCTTAACTAAATATGTACTGCGTTCCAAAATACAGTGCACAGGCTGCTGCTCTCAGATGAGTGAGCCAGCTCTTCTATGCAAAGGAGAGAGCGTCACATGGGAAAATGATGCAGACCCCAGGGCCTTGCCTCTGCTCCGCTTCTGACCAAGATGCAGGCAGGCAGCGAGACCTGTGGCTGAGCCCAGCTGACAGACAGGTGAGGGGCAATCTTTTCTTTCCTCACTGACGTGGCTCTAGAGACAGCAGTACAGCATCCCCTACAGACTGCTCGTGCCACTGTCTCATTTCCCTAACAGTCATTTGGTATCGCCCATTAAACAGGTGCTTTATCGAGCACCGCACGCAAGCAGTGCTCTGTGCTGGGGTAGGCTCCTAACGGTAAACATCAGACTGGCGTTCCTTGTGCGAGCTCGAGCAGACTCGCTTTGCCTTCTCCTCCATGGACAAGGCAAATAATTTACCAGGATCTTCTCCATACAAGCTATTCAGATGACAGGCAGTAACTGTCACTTCTTAATCTTCTCTAGCATTGGATTTGCTAAATGTATTTTAAAAACATTACATAAAAACAACACAAACCAATACAGAAACCCCACATGCTGATGCATGGATATGTGTCTCCAGAGGGAAAGGAAGCCTCATCTATATATATATTTTTTTTTGCTTGAGGAAGCTTGTCCCTAAGCTAACATCTATGCCAATCTTCCTCTTTTTTTGCATGTGGGACGCTGCCACAGCATGGCTTGATGAACTGTGTGTAGGTCCATACCTGGGATCTGAACCCATGAACCCCAGGCTGCCCAAGCAGAGTGAGTGAACCTAACCACTACACCACCAGGCTGCCTCATTTTTTTTGGGTGAGCAAGATTAGCTCTGAGCTAACATCCATGCTAGTCCTCCTCCACTTTGTATGCGGGATGCCTCCACAGCATGGCTGATGAGTGGAGTAGGCCTGCACCCAGGGTCTGAACCCGTGAACCTGGGCCACCTGAAGCAGAGTGCACAGAACTTTAATCACTGGGCCGCGGGGCAGCCCCTTCATCTGTATTTTCACCCCAGATGGAAGCGTTAAAACGTGTTATTCATTCTGTCAATGCTCACTGAGCTCCTGTGATGCGCCACACTGGATTAAGCGCTGCAGGGCACTGGGGGGTGAAGGCGCTGGGGGCCGGTCTCCTGGGGACGAGGTGTCCTGCACCACACTGGATTAAGCGCTGCAGGGCACCGGGGGGTGAGGGCGCTGAGGGCCGGTCTCCTGGGGACGAGGCGTTCTGCACAGGCCGCTGTGGGAGCGAGAGCAGTGGAGGTCGGAGCTTCCTCCGGGAGGGGCCGCAGCTCACCAGGGTCTGACACGCTGCGGACATTCCCAGGACCCTGCATCAGCCAGCCAGGACTATGCTCCTCTGCTTGCTGCTGAACTGTGTTTTTTTGCCTGACGGTAAGGTGTTGTTACTCGGATCAGATAAACCAGACCTAAAAGCAAACCGACACGCAAAGGAATGAAACCTGGCTCTTCGGAGTGCGGTGACAGAGTCCTGTGAAAGCAAATGATGATTCTTTTATGGGAAATGGTGAAAAAGAGCCTGATAGTGGGCTAATTCTCTAGTGCAGAACATTGCCTTCTGCTACATTTTCGCTTCCTTTGGATCAGTAATAGTGTTATTTGGGGTCAAGGGTCCTTTTGAGGACCTGATTGAAACTATGGTCCCTCCAGCGGCAGGAGACAGTCTCAGGAGAGGGCTGCACATTCTCCATGTCTCAGGTCACACACCCTTCGTATGATTCCCAAACATGGAACTGACCCTGCCAGGCGTCAAAATGTGTCATAAAGCTGCAATAAATGAGTGTGATTCTGGTACAAGTATTCAATAGGAAAGAATAAAAGTGAAGAAAGTCCTAAAAGCATATCAAATCCATGGAAAAGTTGGGTTTTTATAATGGTATGGTGAAAAGTAACAAATCATGTGAAAAGAAATGTTAGACTTCTGCCTCAAACCACCCCCTGCCGAAAGGAATTCCAGCTGGTTAAACACTGACGTGTAAAAACTAAAACTGTTAAAGAATTAGAATAACAAAAATACAGGTGAATAGTTTCTTATCACTGAGTGGGAAAAACCTAAGCGGCAATCACAAGGAAAAGAGTGACTTATGTGACCAAATGTATATTTTAAACTTTACAAACGCAAAACAATAACAAAAACACCACCTTCCTTCACAAAGGCCAACTTAAAAAAATGTTAATCTGACAAAAAGTCTTCAATCCACACATAAACCTTTACAAATCTGTACATAAGACGAAAGTACCAGATGAAAAATGAGCAAGAAGTATGAACACAATACTTGGCCTCAAAGCAAGAGCTCAGTAGATGTGTTGATCAGATGAATAAATTGATAAAGAGGCAACTCACAGAATATCAATGGCCCATAAACATAGGAAAAGTATGCAATCATAGGAATAATTTCATGAATGAATATAAAAGCAAAATAGCATTTTTGTTCATCAAACTGACCAAGATTAAAACAAAGCTCTGATAATGCCTGCATTGGTGAGGATGCTGGGACGTCAGAATCATACATTCCTAGGAGCGTCAACCCGTGCCTTCCTGAAGGGAGATTTGGCATTATGGATTGAGCACTTTAATATATGAGGTAGAATTTGCAAATTTGAAGCTTCTCCACCTTTCTATAATAATAAAAAACCTCTCCTTTGAGTGTTTTTCTGGAAAATTCCTTTCCGAAAGTAAGTGTGAAAAGTCCACAGAGCAATGACAGGAAGTGCTTGTGGCACACGTCTTCTCTTTGATGGTGTAGGACCAGTAAAATGCCCTATATTCAGAATCTGTTTCAAAACTGGAAGATGCAACGGCTGCTTCTTTCTCTCTCTTCTTCCTTCCCTTCCTTTCCTTTCTCTTCTCTTCCTCCTTCAGCGACATTGCTGGTGCTGCCTCATATCATTGTTTGTGGTACCTGCACCCTCCGCCAAGGCTCTACACCCCACCCTGGTGAACTCAGGAGGGCTCTGCTGTTCGCCTTAGTCAGCAAACTGACGGAGTGCAGTAGACCACAGCTGAGCAGTCCTGGTGGCTGGCTGACGGTTTGCCATGCTTTTTCCTTTGCCCTGAGACCAGCTAGGTTCCTGAGAGGCTGCTTGGTCAGGCTGAAGAGAGGTGGAGGAGAGTCGCGGCTAACTGGATGGATATGTAGCAAGAGTGAGAAATACACTTCCTTGTGCAGAACTTCAAGACAGAGATTGAGTTACTACAGTATATCCCAGGGTCATTATGAGAATTAAAGGACGTAAAAAAGACTGAATGAGTTACAGGGCTTAGACTAGTGCCTAGCAAATATCAAACACTGTATTAGTGTTTGTTAGATAAACCCGTGTGTGTGTGTGTGTGTGTGTGTGTGTGTGTGTGTGTGAACAGTCCAGGAAGTATGAAAAAAGTGTTAAAAGCGATTTTAAAATTTTCTTGTTGTTCAGACACATCTTCTCGTTTTTCTTCAATAGACATGTATTTCTGGAATAATTAAAAAAATCTGTTCAACAACGCCTAACTACTTTGCACTGAGAGACTGTTTTTTTAAAAATTGTAATTTAAAGAAATATATTGCTTTCTTTACTGTGATTTCATTTTATCACTTCCACAGGAACATATCTCTAATTTTATTATGAAAATCAATAGAAAAACAAGTGTCAGTATGTGGAAGTCCTATTAACGGCAGTTTTCTTGAACGATGGAGTGGATAACACCTGTGGCCAAAATCTTGAGAATGGGACGAAATGTTTAATTACTGTTCCTCACCTGTTCTTTTGCATGCATGCTCTGAAAACGTTTTGACTTCGAATATGACTGACATTTGTCTCCCTCAATAAGATCAAGTTGTCTAGTCATCAGTGATTATATCCCTGCTTCTCCGAGCCAGGCTTGAAGCCAGTGACAGATAAGCTCTGGTTTCTAACATCACCGCCTTGGAAGGCAGATCAGCGAGCAGCTGCTTTGCTTTTGACGGACAAGAGTATGGGTGAGACCAGGTCACTTGCTGGGATTGCTATCATTGCAGCACTCTTCCTGCTGGCTGCATCCAAACCCTGTAGTTGCCCTGGTTGGGAATGAACCTTCGATTCACACAGAAAAATCATGGTCCAAGAGTGATCATTAACACCCAATCTATGACCAGCCACTGCCAACATAGCTGGAGAGTTCCATGCCTGAGAACAGGATGGGCGAACAGTGGGGTCACTTTCTTTTTTATTCTCCTTACTTGTCATGCGGCTTTTTCGGGTGGAGTACTTTGCGTCACCCAGGAGGGGTGAGAAGACTCCCTCAGGAGGCAGGTCTAAGAACAGAGGGGATAACGAGACTGGTGAGCAGGTGGAGTAAGAGGAGGCTACTCTGAGCAGTGCGAACAGCATGTAAAAAGCTCAAGGTAATGGCATCAGAACTATCAAATAATAACAAATAAAACCTCTACACTGAAAATTACAAGATATTGCTGAGAGTAATTAGAGAAGACCTAAATAGCTGAGAATATTATGTTCATGGATTTTAAGACTCAACATTGTTTATATGTTCATTTTCTCCAAATTGATGTAAAGATTCCAAGCTTTACCAAAAATCCCAGCAGGCTTTTTTTTTTTTTTAAAGAAATTGATAATCCAATTAAAAAATTTATAGGGAAATACAATGGATCTAGCAGAGTCAAAACAAACTGGAAAATGAAAAATAAAATTGGAAGACAAACTACCTAATTTCAAGACTTACTATAAAAGCAACAGTAACTAAACAAATACATTAATGGAATAAACCAGAGAATTCAGAAATAGACTCACCCATATGCATCAAGTGATTTTCAGCTGAGGTGCCAAGTCAATTCAATGAGAAGAAAGGTTTTTAAATAAATGGTGCCCAAATGACTGTATATTCTCAAAACCTACTTACCCCTATTTGTGAATATGGATTTCAGGTGGATTGCAGACCTAAACGTAAAAAGCTAGAACTGTAAGTTTCTATAAGAAAACATGGAAAGAATCTTCATAACCTTAGGGTAGGTAAGGCTTTATTAGAGAGAACACAGAAAATATTAACCGTAAAAGAAAGAAAAGATAAATTAGCCTTTGTGAAAATTAAGACATTCATTATGAAAATGAGTAGGTAAGCCACAGACTGTGAAAAAGATTCTCTCTCTATATATCTGACAAAAGGCTCATATCCAGAATATACAAAGAACTCTTATAAATCAATAATAAAAAGTCTAAATGACCTAATTTTAAAAATGCACAAAAGACTTGAAAAGACACTTTATAAATCATACTTAACGTCAATAGTCATCAGAGAAATAAAAATTAAAACCACAATGAGATGCCATTTCACATCCACCAGAATGGTTAAAATAAAAATATCAACTGACAATATCAAATAGCAAGGGTGTGGAGAAGTGGAACTTTCACACGTTGCTGGTGGGAATATTAAATGGTACAACCACTTTGGAAAATTGTTTGGCAACTGACATTCATTTAGCCAATGACCCAGCAATTCTACTACTAGGTATTTATCTAAGAGAAATGAACACACGTGTCTACAAAAAGACTTGCACAAGCATATTCATAGGCCTTATTTGTAATATCCTCAAAGTGGAAACAACCCAAATACATACCAACAGGAGAAGGGATAAACACCTTCTGATCTATTTATATAATGGAATACTTCTTAGGAATAAGAAGAAACTATTGATACACATAACAATGTGGATATTTCTTAAAAAATACTACGTTGAACAAAAGATGCCAGACACAAAGACTACATACTAAATGATGTCATTTATATGAAGGAAAAAAATAGGCAAAGCAATGTAGGGTGATAGAAATCAGAGAGTGGTTGCCTTTGGGATGGGGGAGACTGAACAGAAAGGGACATGAGAGAACTTTCCGGCCTGATGGAAATATTCTATTTCTTATTCCTGGTGGTGGTTGCGTGGGTGTAAACAGTTAGCAAAACTTCTCAAACTGAACACTTAAAATCTGTTATTTTACTGTCTATAACTCATACCTCAATTAGACCAAAAAGACCCAGGAAAGAGGAGCACGGTGTGTTTATAGGTGCAGATGACTAAAACACTCAGGGCTGGGGGTTCATTCTTTACTTAACCCCCCTACCCTCCCTAAGTTATTCCTGTATTTTAATCCACAGTGATGAAAGAGTTATTTATTAAAGTCCTTTATCCTCATGACAAGTGTCAGACAGGGGTTGAAAACATCAAAATCGATGAAACACATCTTATCTCAAGTGGAATGGCCTAGGACATGTAAAAGTTAAACACTTAGCAGCATGTGAGAAGGGACACGCCCTCCATCTTTAAACACTGGCTGGTGGAAGCCGGAGAACGTGGGCAGGGAGGAGCATTCAAATCAGGTTCCAAATCCTGTGCTCCTCCCACATCCAATGGGTACTCGTAAGATTTACCAAAATAAAAAAAAAAGACTGATGTCTGAACAACAAATTCTGTGACCACACCTTCTATTATGATATAAAGAACTTATTCATTAATCTTTCTCTTCTAGATGATTCACCTCCATAGGCAAGGCACTGTGTCTCTTGCAATTCATTTTTGTATCCTTAGAAGAATCTACGCCAAGGTCTTGAAAATAATGGATCCTCCATCATTATTTATATGCTTAGGTTAATTAATCAATGTATTTACTGATTAGTTAGAATTTATGTCCAAATTACATGTTCCCATAACGGGAAATTTACTTCAATTATTTTATAATGTCTTCAATATAAAATGTTTGAACCAGCAGTGATCTCATTTGGTAATCCATGGGAAATACATTTAAAAGGAGTGTAAGGAATGATATGCAAGTCCATCTCACCCCAGCTTAAAAATTTAACCATCCTGTAATTACCTGACTAGATTTTTAAAAAAACTACAGAAAAAGTACAATTGTTAAAAGTATAAAAAACAACCCCACTGAGTCTAGCTTTGTCTCCATTTGGGTATCTAATGATCACAGAGGTTGCAGGCACACTGTTTTGAACGGGACGCCACACTGGCACGATCAGAGAAGCTGAGCCCAGAGGGAAGCTGTTACCCCAGTGACGGAGCTCCACTGTGAGCGTTACTCCGCAGGCGGCTGCGACTCCGGGGACTCTGCACACCCAGTGGCCCTTTCATCGCGCACTCTAAGAGCATCCGTGACGCTGTGCAGGTAGCCTCTCTTCCGAGATCCCCCCGCGGCTTTCCTTCCCGCGCGAACAGTTTCAAGACGGCGAGTGCTGCTTCCTCGCTCCGCCAAGAGCCTCCTGACGCCGCGGGGCTTTCATCACCACGTCGGCGGCAGGACACCACACGCGACCGCTTCTAAATGGGGACCCCCACAATCATGTTGTTTTTGGGAGAGCAGCTCTCCGGCTCCATGGATATCACCTGAACGGAGTAGCCGCGCTCCTCTGCAGCTCTCGCTCGATCCAGGTCCACCAGGCACATGCACTGCTTTCCTGAAACACAGGAGGGGGACCGGTGGTTCATCGGCGGGGGCGAGGACGCGCAGAACGCTGTCTGCCCCAAGGCCTGCCCACTCTCTGTTTAATTCTGGATCAGTGAGCAGAGAAGAGGACTACAGATATGTGACATTTCACAGATATGTTTCTACTACTAATTTAAAGAACATTAACCTTTTAAATGTATTTATAAATAAATCTCGAATAAACACTACATTTTCTATTTTCCACTTTGGTTAAAAATCCATTTAAAGACCTTTTCTCTTCATGCCCTATGAAAATGAAACATTATCTATAATATGGTAAAAACAGTCTGTCTTGAGGAATATCTCAAATAACACGCAAACAAGGGGACACCTGAGAGAGGCGTTACATCTGCACTGGAGTTTTCAGGACATTAAAGAAATGAGGAATGGAAAATATTTGAGAAAATCCTCAATTGTGTGCTGATCATTTCAAGCAGATGTGTATGTTGAGTGTAACATAATTTGAATTTTCAGAGCTGCTGCACCCCTATGAAATACCGGTTTTCAATTGTCTTTGTGATCTTTGGAAAACAAAAGAGGAAGCCTGACTGGCAAGCAGGGCAGGTAATTTGTGTTCCTTTGGCGAACACAAACTTCTGTTTCAGCAGCAGCTCGGGGAAAAAATGATTTGGGGTTGAATATAGTCAAAGCTATGGGTTACCTTTACACTTTCAATTTCTTTAAATTCAATATATGGACCTCTTCATCCTCTTGGAAAAAGGTTACTGACTATGCAGAACTTCATTCATTCCATACTTTCCTCAGTAATTATAATAATGCCGAAACATTATTTTTAAATGATTTACTTGAATGACAGCAGAAACTGCTAAACTAACACAGCTTCAGAAGTGAAGACAGCAGAGTCCTCACAGAAAAACAGTGGAAGGTGAAACCAGTCGGTAAGAACTGGCAAGGAAATTCAGATTTAAAATATTTTATACATTTTCCTTAAAAGGTCTCATGACAAAAAGGATAAAATGTGTTAGAAATGACATAAAAAGAGACGTCTAGAATCCCATGTAGGCTAAATCACCCCTCTTCATCAACAGCCCTATGGCTGACATTCTTTTTTTTCCTTAAAATGTTGTTCTTCCTTTAAAACATCTGTAAATCCCCCCGTCTACTTTTCAATTTAAATGAAACATTCTCTGTCAGAACAGGATGCTCTACATTCATCAGCACCACCTGGATGTACACTGCAGCTCATTTGCTCTTGGCGTTGATCCCAGTCAAGTTTCCCTTTTCCATGATACAGAAGAATCTCATGTTTTTACATGTTGAAGAAGTGTCTTTATAACTGAAATTCAGTTGTTGGCAGTCCACGTTTTGGGGACTGGAAGCTCCCTAAATGTTCACAGACAAAAGTGCCCTGTGCACGTACAGATGCAGACGTGATGGGGTCTCTGACTTTGAACTGACCTTCCCTCTCTTCCTGAAGTGACTATGCCAAATGCTGCTCCTCCTCCTCAACTCTGGCTGCTTCCCGTCCAGCCACTCCCTTCTGGTTTGATGCCCAAAACATCAACCATGTGCACGCCATCCACCACCCCAATTATGTCTTCACTGCGTCTAATGGAGTTATAGCAAACGTAATTTGATAACCAAATGTAGCTTATGCCTTAATATACATTCACTGTACATTCCAACGTACATTTGACTAACTCCAAGTTGGGAACTGGAACAGGAGGAGGAAGAGGGAAAGAGAGAGAGGTTGCATGCAGGAAAGAGCAAGCTTTTTCATGCCCCAGAGTGTGAAAAGGGAAGGAAATCACTTGTGCCTTCAGCCTCAGGTCTCAAATGCCTCTCCAACTGTGGGTATCCTGTGATGCCGACTTTGATTTTAGAGTTAAAAGATAACTATTTCTCACGCAACATGGTCCCTGAGTGCAAGCTATTTACTACATCTGCTGCCCTGCCCAAGAAACAGCAATCTGATCCAGTACACCATGGTGGTCTCAATGTGTGGCTTTCCTAAATAATTTTAAAGATTAGTTTTGACTCCACTCAATCATCTTAAGCCCTAATTTGGAACCTAACCTTCCAGTGATGTGACTTCATCATGGAGGGCATCGCAAAAGCAGATCAGTGCTTCACATCTGAGATCAAATAACTTGGGTTCATAGTGCGGCTCCAGCACCCACCAGCTGAAGGATCCTGGGCAAGCTTTTGTCCCAATTCTCTCACGTGGAAAATGTCAATAATAGCACATGCCCATATGTATTTTATGAGAATTTACTGAGAGAATAGGTGGAGGGCATTTAGCTCAGTGCTTAAATGTGCAATAGCCATTAGCTGCTATTATCCCTTCTAAATGTGATTTCCTTTTCCAAAGCAAAGTCTTGGATAAATTCATTACTTTACCTTGAAATGCTGTTGTAGGCCTTCTAATTTAGGTAATGTTTAATATTACAAATGTCAAATAAATTGGTCTATGATTAATAATATACAACTATATTTTTTCCGAGAAAGAAAATATTATCATCCTTATCAATTTTTTAATGCATCAATTTTGGCATGCGTAATTGATTTTTCCATCTTTATTATTTTTTTCCATGGTTTTTGATAGATCCTTCAGTTTGTTTATAACAGTAAGAAAGAGATTTAACATAATTCTACTCAACATACAATCACTGAAAATGTATTTAAAAGTACTAACATGAGAATGGAATAAAATGTTACAGTTACAAAGCACTTTTCACTATGGATTAAGTTTTCTGGGAAGAACAAGCTTCACTTTCCTGTTGACAAGTGGAGCAGTTTTTCCCACACAGAGTCGGTGCCATCATTCCTAGGCACCCTGTATGTGATCTGATCAACAGCTGCTCCGGGAAAACACATACCTATGAGCCTTCGTTGGGGTGGAAGCTGGACAGCTGTTTGATCTGCAAATCTGCACAGAATCATGTGTTCCTAAAAGAAAAAGCAATAGAATGTGGGTTTATTTAATCTTCTGCTTCAAAATTGTAAAAGTAACACAAACGACTTCGTTTTTCTGGAGTTCTACATTGTTTTATTGAACAAAGTGCTGCACAAATAGTACTTCTGGAAGCAGCAGACTTCCAGGCAATGGTTCTCAGGAACATTTTTCCCTTCAAGCGGACTGCTTGTCAGCTGCAGTTCTTAAGAGCAGATGCACGGTGGACCCTCAGGGCCATGAACCAGTTGCTTTTAGCAGAAATGTGGCTATGATTTGTGATTATAATATGTTAAAGTAAAAGGCCTAAAATTTACTTATATTTTTCCTTTGATAAAACTTGGATCTCAGGAACATGGCTCCAAGAAGACATTCTCAGTGGCTTTCCTCCCACTACTGGAGCAAAGGGAAGGGCTGTAGGACATCAGTCTGTGGCGTCTGCTCTCTAGGAACGCAGCACAGTGCTGGTGGCTCCTTTGCTGGTCCTGACTCTCACTTCGCTCAGCCCCTTTAGAAAGGAGCTGGCTCTCTCCCTCTGCCCTCACTCCAAAAGGATACAAGAGATGTACCTATTTCTGCTTTAAGACAAACCATAAAGAGGACCTGAGAGAATCGGGGGAAGGTTATTGCTTCTGCTTAACAATTTTAGGAAAGACTGAATTAATGAAAGAAGCATAGGCTTTAAAGGGACAGAGCTGATGGGTCTGCCTGGCACTCTCGAGTGATGGTGGGGTGAAGCAGGGGTGCCTGCAAGGCCCCCGGGCCAGCTGTTCACCCCGACAGCTGCGGTCTCCAGCGAGCACACCATCTCACCTGTCAGCTTAGCAAAGGGGCTGAATTCAGACTCATCACTTGTCCCTTGTCTTCTGTACACTCAATTTGAGCCTCTATTTGTCAATAAGGTAACTGAAGTAATTGAAGTGATTGTGTGAGGCTGGTTCTTTTTGAAGGGTTACCATTGTCTCAACTTTTATGCGTTTTAGAAAAAGCACTTTGAGGCTCCCTATAAAATTTAGTGGCAATGGGGAGGATACTAATAAACTATTGCAAATGAATACCTTTTATTAAGCTCTGTGAACTGGCATCCACAAAGGGGCAGAAGAAGAATTTAGAACTATATAATTTGAAGAAAAGGGAAGCAGCAGCATGCCCTTCGTCCTCAGGGTGTTTGAACATTAAGAGTCACTTTAAGTAAGGCCATGTCAGGAAGCACGACCTCAGGCGAGGGTCATTCCTCTGTCTGCTAGGTC
The DNA here is from genome assembly GCF_021613505.1 of Equus quagga. Classification (NCBI taxonomy): domain Eukaryota; kingdom Metazoa; phylum Chordata; class Mammalia; order Perissodactyla; family Equidae; genus Equus; species Equus quagga. The sequence goes on along the minus strand of NC_060269.1, from coordinate 1,826,062 downwards.
TCACCCTATCCATTGCTATCACTCGTGTGGGTGTCCACCCAGTAGGAGTTAAGTTCTGAAAGGGGAGGGCACATAGTGGGTACTCAGGAAAGGTCTGCTGCTGGATTGAACTGTGTAGAAAAATGCTTCCAAAGACCCTCCAGATATTTGGGCACTGAGTCCATGAGGTCCTGCCTGCCAGGCCCCCGCCGTGGTTAAGGAATATGAGACACCATCCTTAACCATCCCCAAGAGGTTAAATAAGACTTCTCCACAGAGCGTTCACACCTGAGACTCTTGAAAGGGCTGGTGGCCGTGGAAGGAACAGGAGGCAAGGATGAACTGGGGTGCCGGGGGTTCCTGCTCTCTGGAAGAGCCGCCTCTTCTGACTCTAAAATTTTGCATTCTTCCCCAGCCAGTGAGGCTGCGGCACCCTCCCTCCCCACGGCGTTTCCTTGTTCTGAGAGTTTGCTTTATCCAGCATCACTCAAGGAGGGGTTAAAAACAAGGGTCTAGTTTTTGTTTTTGCTTATTTTTCAATTCATTTTCTACTTTATTGGCAGGGCCTTGTGAGAGAAAGGTGAGGTATTTTGAATCGTATGAAAATAAAGTTCCTGGGGTCCTAATGTTTCCCCAAAAACTTTATAGTTCCCTAGGATATGAAAACTTTAAATCCAGCAGGCAAAGATGAGAACGGCTCTGGATGAAGCATGAACACTGAGGTTTCTCTCCTCTCCATGGGCGTCTGTGCTTGGAAGGGTGAGGACAGGTGAGGGTGGGAGACAACTGGAGGTGGGCGTGTAACAGTTATAAAGGAGAGGTAAAGGGGACAGAGGTGCCAAGGTGGCAGAAATGGACATTTCTAGGCCACTGTCCCTCACTATTTCATGTTGGAAGGAAAAGACGGTAAAACTCCCGGAAGCTGGGGCTGGTGTATAGAACGAGACTCCATTTTTAGAGAGCCTGTGTGGAATGAACTGCACTGAGAATCCAAACTAATTTATCAGCTTTAACGGCACTGCCTGTGCCTTTCTCTCAAAGAGGACCATCTCTTAGACTGCACTGTGTCACGTTACCGATCAGTGGGTTAGCAGCGATGTGCAGAAAGCTGGAAACCGCCTTGCTCAGGTTGGTGACGAACGCTGTGCAAGTTCTGACTCCTGTTGGGAGACGATTCTCTGCAGGTCTCGTGTTTCTTTGAGTCTTGCGAACAGAGGCACTGCCCTTGTTCCAGACTAGGGGTTGGCAAACTATGGCCCGCAGGCCAAATCCAGCCTCTGGTCTGTGTTAGTATGGCTCGAAAGTTAAGAAAGGTTTTTACGTTTTTGAAGGCTTGAAAACCAACAACGACAAGGACAGTGTAGAAGACGTGCGGGATTTGTAAGCGGCCAGCACAGCCTAAAATGCCTACTACCTTCCTTTGACAGAAAAAGTCACCTCGGTTCCGATGACCTTTTCAAAGGCGTTTGCAGAGTCAACGGCCTTGGAAGCTACATGCAGTCTCCCTCTGGAGCAAGGGCAGGCGCGCGTACTTAAAGACGAAATCTCTAAACATCTGGGTTTCCTGAGCTCAGGTCCCCTCTCCTGCAATGCCACTCACAGTGTATGTAGCGTCACCTGCCCTTTTGTGCTGCCTCTGGGAACCGGGCCTCAGGGAGTCAGTGCCAAAATGATGGTCTGGCTACTCCTCCTGTGCCAGTAGCTGTCTTTGTCTCTGACTCAGGGGCCATTCATCTTACGCAGGCATCCATGGAACTGTGGCAGGCTGTCACTTGCAATAGGGTGGATCTCAGACCCTTCTCAAATCCTGTCAACCACTTGAAGATTAATATTTATTTGGCAAAAGAAATCCATAATAGATGTTCATGAGTGACTCAATTATTAACTATCAGTTATATACTCCATTGGAAAAAGTCTAGTAGGAAGACATCTAGATCTTTTTAAGGTTACCTTATATGACAAAGTTTTCTTGAACTGCTCACTGAAATAGAAAAGAAAAAGGAATTAGTCATCATTTTAAATATCAAAGATTAAGGGCAGAAATAGTCTTGAAGAAACTAAATTGTAAAAGATATGTATTTTATCTAAAGAGCATATAACGTTATTCTGAACTAGAAACTGTGCCAGTTTGAAACGTCTTTATAAAAAGACAAAAGCATACTGTCAGTATGTCATTAGTTTTCAAGAATTTCTTTCAAATCTTGTTCACACTATTAGAGAAGCACAAGCATTATTTTTTCTTCCTGGCTTGGGCACACAGACTCAGGCACTTTAAGACGCAGGGTTTATTGTTTTGCAGGTGTAGTAAGGCCAAGAGGTCAGGAGACGGCTGCCGTTGAAAAGACGGCTTGTCCCTCACAGCTCCCAAGATGGGGTGTGCCCCACCACACAGGGGCGTGTGGGGAAGCACCAGTGGTCAGAAGGCCGAGGGAGTGGGGGATGCGGGTAGGAGCCTTTATGATAGGTTCCGTGGGAAGGTAAGGCAAGGCAAGGAGAGCAAGCTCAGGACTGGTCAGTTTAAATGTCAGCGGGCTCTGGGGTACAAGGGCTGCCCGAGTTGCCTGGCACCTGGCCCTGGGGTGATTTGGGCAGGGGATGGTGACCAGGAGTGGTCCTCCAATGACAAAGGGGGCATACGCCAGTAATCTACAGAGATGTAAGAAAGCTGACTGACATTAAACTGAGACTTTAAAATCAGTTATGTGAGACTGCAGTTGAACTCACATTAGCATTCTTAAGAATCTTTATAGTGCTAGACTTACAGATTTCTTGATGGGTTGTAAAATATACATTTTATCCGTGTGAATTTGGAATAAAATGAAATTTCAACTATTGACTAAGCCTCAGATTACATTTTATTTTTTGCTTTTCCATAGTTCCTTTGGTTTTCTCTCAACTAGTTGCAAATTGTAGTAAAGAACAAAACAATGAAAGACAAAGAATAAGAAGGCTATTATTTGCACTTTATTTTAAATTAGCTAGGAGCCTTTAAGCATAAATTCTAATAGAAATTTCCTAAGATTACAGTGATCAGCATGAGTGTCAACAACTAGGAACCAGAGTGAAGCATCACCCAGGCCGGGAGATGCCCTCCAGCAGGCGAGCTAAGGGTGAGAAGGAGGTCTCCCTCTTGCTCGGGAGCTCAGATTAAACGCCACCACCCACGGGCAGAGGTTAAAAACACCAGTGCTCCTACTGTAACTAGCAACAGCTCACAGTTGTTGAGTCCTTTACACACATCACTCACTTCTCACGAAAACCTAGAGGCAGTTGCTATTATTATCCCCGTTTTGTAGATTAGAACATGTTGGCAGAAAGAGTTTAAGTAGATTGCCTGAGGTGAAATAACTTATAAAAGAAGGAGAAGCCAACGTTGGCCCCCAGGCGGGATACGTCCAGGCCCTAAGCTCTAACCCCTACACCTCCTGCCTTTCAGAGGTGAGGACTTCCATTTAGAAGTCCACAGAGAAGGGGTGAGGTTGTCAGATGACTCCTAGATAGACTTGCTTCTAAGTTTCAAGCAAGAGCTGGATCCAGGGGAAACATTCAGGGCAGACATAGAGGAGATCCTCTCTTCCATATGTAAGTTATAAACAACACTTGCCATTGTGCAAAGAGGAAATGAGCTCAAAACCGAGATCTCATTGCCACTTCACATTAAACGAGTTTTGTGTGTTGATGTAATCCCCATACCGGTACCTTAGGTAGAAGACTAAATTTCACCTTTTTGGAAAGCTAAATTTTGAGGTGTTCTGGACGAAACCATAACAGCAAGGGCATGTGACGAAGGAAGCCCGGGTTTTGATGCAGTGCTCAATCACCATGTCCGTTGCCACTCCGCAAGCATGCAACGCCACCTGCAAAACAAAACCGGCCCTCAGCACCGCATTCTTTCTCAACTGACAGCACCACTTAGCCGCCTTTCTCTTTTCACTTTCTGCGAGGACTGATCCTCAGGAGGTTTCAAGTCACCAGAAGAGTATTCCACATAGTTTCAATGGTTCTTTTTTGGACACACCAAAGGACTAGTTAGCTATTTATATTAATTAAGAAAATTAAGCAAGGTTGAAAGATTACAAATGGAACAGTGCAAACGAAGCAATGGAATTCAATGGAAAATCTGACATGATGTTAAATATGGAAAATTAAGATGTACATGTCTAAACAAGTGCTCTTGTTGCTTATAAATTTAGTCCAGTTGTAGCACATGGCAAGAACATGAGACTGAAATCATAATTTCTGGTCTAAAACTCTAGTTGGCTGTGGCATCTGGGGCCACTTAAAATTTAACTTCTTTGGGCCTCAGCCTCCTCAGCTATAAACCAGGTGAACAATACTGACATATCACAACACTGTTGCAACGATTAAATACAAATGTCTTTGACAACACATTTTCAAATGCTGCATGAATATAATGTAATCAGTGTTGTAGAAAACTGATCAAATTATATTTATGTAGCACGTTTTCATATTTATAAAATAACAGTTCTTAACATTACATGACGAACGCATGAACTACTTTCAATGGGTTTATTTATAAAGGAAGGATATGAGTTGGAGTCATGACAAGGGCTTCAATTATTCATGAAAAGAAAAATAGCTCTAAAAATGATTTTAAAATGTTTTCAAAACAAATTCCTTAATTATATCTATACTGTATTACAACCTAAAGTAGACAATTGTGAAAATTATTAGGCTGAATAAAGCAAAATAGGACGCTATGAAAGAAAATCAGATGTGGGGCTCTTGAAAGATGAAACATTTTGTCAGAAAACACTCCCTTTTTCTTCATTTTGTTCTGCACAGCCGCAGGCTGTATTGAGTTGCAACCGCCCTTTCTGGGGACAGGTCCTCAACTTGAGGGAAGGGAGAGGCTTTCTGGGTGAAGAGAAGGAGATTTTCTGGAAATTTCTGGATGTGAAAAAACAAAGGTGTACTGGGAAGAGGAGAGCAAGATCTCTGCTCTCAACCCTCCTCCTGGACCCCCCTCCTTCCACACTTACATCACCTCCACAGAGGTCAATAAGCCCTACGGTTGATTTGCAACCTACAGGATAAACAAAGGGTTAATATCCCTATTATATAACAAGCTCCTAAAAATAAAGAAAAAGCCCAATAATCTAATAGAAAAATGGGCAAGAAATTTGGGCAATTCACAAACAAAACTATGCAAATAAGCCTTAAACCAAGTTGTTCAATACTGCTCAAAATAAGAGAAATAAGTATTTAAACTCCATTAAGATACTACTTGTCACCTATTAGAGTGGCAAACATCCTAACATTTGGTGGCAGTCTGTGGGCTGGGCTGTGGGGACGCAGACACTGTCGTGTGTTGCTGGTGGGAACAGAAACATCATGACCCTGAGGAGAAGGAATTCAGCAATATCCAGCAAAATTATGCGTGATTTGTGACCTCACTTCTAAAAATTTCTTCAAGGGATACATTGGCAAAAATATAAAAAGATTTATGAGGCAATATGTGAAATAGCCACCAAATGGAAACAGGTCAACTTGCCACTGACAGAGGAAACAAACACAACGGAGGAATAAACAGGGGAGCACTCTGCGGCTCTTAAAAGGAATGCGGACTCTCTCTACACATGACCATGGGAGATATTATTAAATGAAACATAATGCCAAAAAATTCTCAACCTATTTTCAGTAATCATTGTTGGGGTTGTGTCTTTAGGGCTCTAATGGGCATACTGTGAGATAAAACAAGAAATATGCTACTGTCATCAGGAAACAGATTTTTTTTTTAGCATAGGAGAAAGAAGAGAGAGAGAGATGAGATAGATGAGTGAGGATAAGTTAAAATCCCATAGTCCCAAATTTAAATTGGAAGTATCAGGATGAACCCATGATGATTTTGTTAAAAAGAAAGTACTGCCTAGCTCAGAGCACTGAAAAACCTAGAAGCAAAGACTGACCCAGTAGCGACGACCATCCCGAGTACCCAGACTGTGGTAATCTAAAGAGCATTTTCCTTTAAAAGAGTTAGAGCTCCATGGAGAAACAGCTGATGCCAGACTCGAGGCAGGAAAGGCACAGAGGAGCTGGACATCTTGTTACAATGAAAGCACGGACGCCATCAAATACTACTGAAGCTGCCTCAGAAAGACTCAGGAGTCAAGCTGGAGAGGTTCCCACCTGACAGAGATGGGACTATCTGAGCATCAGTAAGAATAATAACTGCAATGGATTGAAGTATTTCAAAGAGTAAGCTGATGAGTCAATAATCATATTGAAAAAAACCTAACTGGTCACTTTTGGTAGAAAATCAACTCACTTTGAAAACTGGAAAATATAGGACAAGAACCAAGTTTTATGCGGCCCTTCCTATGTGACCTGATCCTCAGAATAACCAAGCAGTTGACAGAGGAAAGTAAATGAAGCCAGAATGATACAATTAGAAGAATATCATCATTTTGCAATCCCTATTGAAATAAGGGAGCTGAGGCAATGATCACAAATGCAGCCAACATCACATGAGAGATGGCCAGACATGGCGCCTGCTGCTGGAGCACACCACCCCCACGATGCAGTTACCCCAAAGTGAGCCTGATGGGAGTGTGCCTCTACAGTCTTGATCTAACTACCAATTTCTGGGCAATATGGGGAAAAGGGTGACACCTGGAACAACACTGGGGGGTGCAATCAGCAAAATCCACAGTCTGGGAAAGTTGGAAGGAGAAATGACATGGTGACGTAGACAAATTGCAAGGAACAAAAGAGGCAGGGAGGGTGTGGTCACACAACGATTCCCTAAAGACGTCCACGTCCTAATCCCTGGAACCTGTCAGCATGGCGAAAAGGATTCCTGCAGCTGTGACTGAAGTTAGGGACCTGAGAATAGCACCATTATTCTGGATTACATAGTGGGCTCAATCTAATCACTCGAGGCCTTAAAAGTAGAGGACTTTCTCAGGCGGGAGGAGAAGGGACAGAGGAAAAGTCAAAGAGGTCTGGAGCATGAGGAGGACGTGACCCACCACTGCTACCTTCATGGTGAAGGAGGCCGTGGGCTGGGAAACGTGGGTCCCTCTGGAAGCTGAGCCAGCAAGGGAGCAGGAAGCGCAGCCCCACAGCCACAGTGAACTGAACGCTAACACAGCCTAAATGACCTTGGAAGTGGATCTCCCTCCCTCCAGGTGAGAGCCACGCCAAGCCGACACCTCATTTTCACCTAATGATGCCTGCAACAGAGAGACCAGCTGAGTCCACCCAGAATTCTGGTGGCAAAACACACGTAACATCCGATTTTCCATCTCCCCTACTTTCAAGTGTGTCGTTCAGTAGCATTAAGTCAGCTTGCTGCCAAGCCCACCTCCAGAACTTCTTCATCTTGCAAAACAGAAACTCTGCACCCACTGAACAACTCCCCTTTTCTCCCCACCCCAGGCCCTGGTAACCACCACTGTACTTTCTGTCTCTGTGCCTGTGACTACCTTTGATACCTCAAATAAGTGGAATCACACAGTACTTGTCTTTTTGTGACTGGCTTGTTTTACTTGGCAGAAGACCCTCAAGATTCATCCATGTTGTAGCATGTGATAGGACCTCCTACCTTATTAAGGCTGAATAATATTCCACTGTATGGATGGACCACATTTTGTTTAGCCATTCACCCATTAATGGACATTTGGGTTGTTTCCCCTTCTTGACAATTGTGAATGTGGGTGTGCAAATATCTAAGTAGGTACTATTTTAAGATGAGGAATTGAGGCCCAGAGAGGTTGTTCCAGGTCATATAACAAATTAAGGACCCCAACTCAGACAGTTTGGAGCCTCTATCCTAGAGAACTACTCTTTACAAATACACTCCCTCTCATTTTCTTCACCTCCTTGGTCCTACTATCTTCTGAAATTACACCACCACAGGGAACTAGCACGTATTCAGTATCTGCTAGACGTCAAAATCTTTACAAAGATTGTTAAAAATTTTATCACATTTCTTTTTCTTAATTTAATACTTTCAGTAGCTCTTATTATCTCTATTTGCACTAACATGTCCAAAGTCACCTAGCCACAAGCGTTCCAGATGAACTCTGAATCCAAGTCTGACTCCAAAGCTCACACATCTTTCCATCATATCATGCCCTGCCTCCCCAACCAGCCTCTTTGGAACTGGAAGGAACCTTAGAGATCATATTTTTTTAACAAAGAATTTCTAGATATCACTATTAGGTTCACCACTGACTTATGAGAAAAAGGAATGGAATACATGCTAGTCACACACAGAGGAAGTGACAAAGGAAGGAAGGGACAAAGATAATTACATCCACTTGTTATTTTTCTTAAACCACTGCTATCCACAGTAACTTGTATGAAATCTAATTTCTAATTACATTTCAAGCACTTGACCCAGAGAGTTTGTAATACATTACACACAGGATAGACAGATTTATTAATGTAATACACAGTGGACAGATTTGATAACTGCAGAAAGAGCATCAAACATAAACTATGAGAATCTAACAAAGGGTAACATTCTGGGGAAAACACATGTAATCAGTGTTTAGCTGACATCATAGCAAACAAGTGTTTCACTGACCCAAAGAATTCAGAATGTGGTTCTCAAATAATGAGTCTTATCTATCCCTTTCTCTGTATATGCACTGAATCTAATAAAAGATAACAACTGAAGCTGTAAACTTATCCACTGCCCAAGGTAATGCATATTCCAAAGTAAATGTAAATATTATGTGTCCAGAAATATGCTGGAGAATTCGTGGACTATAAATTAAGGGCCTTTCTCCTACATTTTCTTGCCTCGATTAATCCATACATCATAAAAGTTCTACGTACAATACTTATCCTATCACATAGTCACCAAAATAAAACTGAACACCCAAGAAACCTCAATCCACATATCTTTGTCATATGTGGTGGTAAATAAATGAAACTAATCCTCCCTCAGTCTCATAATGTCTCGAATTGGCAGACTCAAGACAAGGCAAGACCAGACTAGACAAACTGATTCAACAACTTTTCATTCTTAGGGAACAAAAAGAATCTGTTGATTCTTCTCTAAGAGAATATATTTTGATAAAGAGTATATGCTGATTTTTAATATAAGGTGTATTTTGAAATACAATAAGCCTATGCTTTAGTCACACCCAAAAAACTAAGCTAGTGCTACATGTACTTGTGAATCTAATTTGTTTTTTGAGATTCATTTAACACTTACTAGCCTTTTCCTAGCCCAAACTATGCACACAGGTGTTGTTATTCCCCATCTTACTAAAAGGCTCAGTGGCTGGTACGAGATCACAACTGCTGAAGCCAAGATTTCAACTCAATCTGACACAGAACTGTACTCTCCTCCATGTCCCCCATCCACTCTTTTAGACGGGGCGTGAACAGAAGTCACTGCTGGACCCTCGTCCCAGCTCTCACAGTAGCTTGCTGCCTTCCTCTTCCCGTCTCGGAGCCTCAATGTCTCCATCTGTGAAACGAGAAGGTTGAACTGAATGAACTCTACATTCGCCCCAGCCCAATTATGCTCTGAGCCCCTGTCTCCCCAAGAAGGACTCTGACCTGGATATCTTAGACAGAAGCAGGTTTGTCCCAACTGTGTACTCATGTTCCCCTTCTTTAAAAACTTTTGTGCAATTATATATATAGGTAAGTGGCTTTAAAATTCAAATAATGCTAAAAGGCATGTAATTACAAAAAGAGTCTCTTGGTCCGTACACACTCCTCTATCCCTGAAAGGAAGTCTGGTGACCAACGTTAACGCTTTTCAACTCGTGGGTGTTCTCTCCTGAAACCCACCTCTGTTTTTGTATATAGTAAAAGTATATATTGCGATCTCTTGATTTGTAGATACCAGACATTATCTATTGATTTTCTGTATGGGAGATGAGGATTTTTTTTCACATTTATAGAGCCCTTTCCTTTTTCTCATCCTATTAACATTATCGCCTCGAATCTTCAGTGAAGTGCGGACGCAGTGTTCTCATCACTGTCGCTGTGGAGACACGTTCACGCTGCACCAAGTGTGCTGCAGGCCCAAGACTTTCCCTGCCCCCTCATGCTGGACCCACGCATTCCTCTCTATCTGCTCTCTTCTTTTAGTGAAGCACGTCTTCCAGTAGTTCCCCGATAGACATTTTCTTGAGACTGAAATCTTCATTACTTTCATACATGATTGATGGAATTTTAGATTGAAAATTTCCCTTTAGAATTCTAAAGGCTTTGCTTCACTGTCTTCTAGCCTTCCTCATGGCTATTGAGAAGTGTGATGGCATTTTGATTACAAAGTTTTCACATATGACCTTTTTTTTCCTCTATGGAAACTGTAAGGAACTTCTTTTCATCCTTGGTGTTCTGAAATTTCACAACAATGTGCCTTGGTTTAGCTCATTTTTCAAGTGGGCTTTTTCAATCAAGAGACATACCTCCTTCATTATTGACACATTTTCTTATATTAGTTCTTTGATATTTTCCTCCCACCATTTTCTTAGATTTTCTACTTGTTTTTTTTATTTTGGTGAACGTGTTTTTCATTCCCAAGAAGTTTTCTTGTTCTGATGGCTCATTTCTTCTCTCTTTCGTTAATGCAATCTTTTCTGAGCTCCCCCAGTGTAAGGTCCTTTGCCACGTGTGTTGCTTTGCCTCTGTCTTCTGTTTTGAGAGTTTCCCATGTTTGATATTCCCTGGCTGTCAGTTCATATCAGAGAGCAGAGCACTAAAGCTGACTAGGTGCTCTGAAGGAAAGGCTTGCAGACCTTTGGGCTTTGCCATGTGTGTTGCTGTGCCTCTGTCTTCCGTGTTGAGAGTCTCCCATGTCTGATGCTTCCTGGCTGTCAGTTCACATCAGAGAGCAGAGCACTAAAAAGCTGACTAGATGCTCTGAAGGAAAAGCTCACAGACTGGCGGACTTCATTAGGGGGTGGGCTTTCAGGTGAACAGCTATTTTTTTTTATGCTTTTTGGTGAGGAGATTGGCCCTGAGCTAACATCTGTTGCCAATCTTCCTCCTTTCTTCTTTTTCTCTCCCCAGAGCCCCCGTACCTAGTTTTATATCCTAGTTGCAAGTCCTTCTAGTTCTTCCACATGGGATGCCGCCACAGCACGGCCTCATGAGCAGTGTGTAGGTCTGCACCGAGGATCCAAACTGGCAGACCCGGGGGTGCCGAAGGGGAGTATGTGAACTTAACCACTTGGCCACAGGGTTGGCCAGTTTTTTTAAATTACAGCTATAATATCTTAGTTCTCTTCTCTGGGGACAGTGCTGATGCTGCAGAGGAGAATCTTTGAGTCCCCTTGCTTGAGGAGACGGGTGAAGGGGCCCAGAAGAGAGCCACTGCTCAGGTTCTCACTCAGTCTCGTCTGCAGAATGGCACATCACCTCCACCCTCCTCTGTGCCCCATATCCCTGTAGCTGGAGTATCTCTAGCACAAGTTCTTGATAGAATAAACTTCCGGTCTCTTGCAGGAGTTGGGGAGAAATAGTTACTTGTCTACACAAGATGGGGTGGGAATCTGGGTCTCTCAATAATATTTTTAATTGAACAAGATTTCAGCCCCTAACTCTGCCTCCAAGATTTCTGGTGTCCTGAGTCCCTGACGTTTCCTGGAATTCTGTGGCAAAGTGATTTCTTGCTTCCCGATAGTGTCTTGCCAACCCTCAGCCTGATTTAAGTTTGGTCTCCCTCTTCTCTGCTCGGTAATTTACCACTCTTCCTTCTGCTTTCTGCCTTCACATACTGGGGTTCAATTTATAGAATGTTGAACACAACTTCATCAGAGATGGAGAATGATTTTTCTGATTCTTGTTCTCCTTGTTATTTGGGTTCTGATTTTTCTTGGGGAGAAGGGGGTTGAAATACCTCTGTCTGCCTCCTTCATCTGGGAAGTCCTCCATTTTGTCTTAATGATATTTTAAAATTGTGTTTGCAGAGTATATAATTTCTCAAGTTCTGTAGCTTTTAAAACAAGGATTATATAAGTTACTCATTGCAAGTGTTACTGAATTACATTCTATAATTGCACAAGCTTTCTCTAATTGTACACTAACATATATGACTAGCAATGAGCTTGTAATTAAGCACTCAGCACTGATAATCATAAACAATCATATGAACATTGTTGTGGCTAAAATATAAAAAAGTAAATACAGATAACTCAAAAATAAACTACTCTGAGATTTTGACATATATTGACAAATAGAAAATACGCACCAATACTGTTAGAAATCAATACCTTATCACTTGGTTGAGATGACTCTATGTTATTGTTGGTGGGCAGGCTGTTTAAAATTGACACAGTTTTTGTTTCTAATGCAAAGTATGTTTTTCCATAGTATTGTTTCCATAAGACCTTTCCATAATATTGTTTGATAACAAGGTTTTTGTATTATTGTTTGAAAGCACAGGTATTAATATGCACTGTAAATTAGGTCTTAAAAAAGTATAATTCTGGGGGCTGGCCCCGTGGCCGAGTGGTTAAGTTCACGCGCTCTGCTGCAGGCGGCCCAGTGTTTCGTTGGTTCGAATCCTGGGCGCGGACATGGCACTGCTCATCAAACCACGCTGAGGCAGCGTCCCACATGCCACAACTAGAAGGACCCACAACGAAGAATATACAACTATGTACTGGGGGGCTTTGGGGAGAAAAAGAAAAAAAAAAAAAAGTATAATTCTGCAAAATAAATTTTCACAATAATGAGGATTATTGATCCTACACTAGATGAGAAGGCAATAACAAACCTCTTTAGAAAAATAGCCTTAAAAAGTCCACTTTTAGAGTCATCTTTGTAAGTTACCCTTTACTGTTTCAGTTTGGGCTGCTATAGAAAACTGCCACAGCGTGGGGGCTTACACAGCAAACGTGTGTGTCTCCATCTCTCGGGGTGGGAAGCCCCAGGTCAAGGTGCTGGCAGGCCAGGTGTCTGGTGAGGCCCCTTCTTGGTTGTCATGGTCACCTGCTTATTGCCACTTCATGTTGGAGAGCAGAGGGGAAGCAAGCTCTCTCCTCCCTCCTTACCAGGGCATGGATCCCACTCAGAGAGCTCCACCCTCACCAGCCATCGCCTCTCAATGCCACCACATCAGGGGTTAGGAACTCAATATAGGAAGCGTTTTTGCGGGGGAGCGAGACACAAACATTCAATCCATAACATACTCAGTTCAGGGTCATGCAGCTGCATCTAATTCAAACTGGAAGGAAAAACTTTCCTTAATGTTTTTTACTTTTGAAAAGACTTTTGTATTTTCCTCAGGACATTAGTAGTCATTATAATCAACATCAGAATAAATCAATCAGAAGGTATTTCTTCTATAATAATCCAATACTTCTTCTGAAAGAAATCATATATATATATGTGATCTGTGTATCATATATGTTCAGAATTCTTTTCGACACCGTGTAGTAATCCTTAGGGTCTAGGAGCCCTTCTTGACTAAACAAGCTATGTATCTATCTATAAAATAGTAAACACTTGCATTTATTTCATCTATCTTTATTGCTTATATTATTATGAAAATAAAAATAACTACATGTTAAATTTGGAATATTTGAAAATAATAAAGAAAAATATTGTTACATGTTATACAGAGATAGCCACCTTTAAAAAACATATAGTAGCATAATTTCCTCCCATCCTTTTTTTTTTTTAAAGATTTTATTTTTTTCCTTTTTCTCCCCAAAGCCCCCCCATACATAGTTGTATATTCTTCATTGTGGGTCCTTCTGGTTGTGGCATTTGGGACGCTGCCTCAGCGTGGCTTGATGAGCAGTGCCATGTCCGTGCCCAGGATTCGAACCAACGAAACACTGGGCCACCTGCAGCAGAGCACGCAGACCTAACTACTTGGCCATGGGGCCAGCCCCACCTCCCATCCTTTTTAATGCAGTTTTTACACGGTTGAGATGACATTGCAACAGAGTAAGGAGAGGTCGAACTTGTGGAGCACTTCCTAAGCTCCAGACAACCTGCCAAGCACTTCACACACAATGTATCAGCACCCATGGCCAGGTGTGCAACAGATGGGAAACTGAGCGTGAGTGAGCTTCATGGCCAAGGCCATACAGCTGGTAAGGGGCCAGGTTCACTGTATCAGCACCCAGGGCCAGGTGTGCTACAGACGGGAAACCGAGCACGAGCGAGCTTCATGCCCAAGGCCATACAGCTGGTAAGCGGCCGAGTTCACTGTATTAGCACCCAGGGCCAGGTGTTCCACAGACGGGAAACTGAGTATGAGTGAGCTTCATGCCCAAGGCCATACAGCTGGTAAGGGGTCAGGTTCACTGTAGCACAAGTTTGACAAGTATACTCTTAACCATTACATTTATACAATTTTCTTTGTTTACCATCATAACTAAATCTTCATGTTATTAACAAATCCTTGCAACTACCATGTAAAAGAAAAATTTCAAAGCTCCTGTAGGATTAGGTCCAGCTCACTGAAGCCTTGCAGTCAAGGAGTAATAATATTTTAAAAGTCTCTGTAAATTTTAAGAGTGAAAATGGAATATCATTGTTGTTGAAGTTAAAATGTATTTGCCTACTAGAGACTTTGAATGCTTTTATATGCTTATTAGGCATTTATTTCTAAAGAAATTATTTCTCAAATAAGCACAATGTCAACTGTAAACTACAGAATGACTATTGGAACACATGCAGTCTTATGTCATTGACTCTGGTATACAGGAGTGGTAGAGAAGGTGGAGGCATTGGAAGACCTCGTTGAAAAATCTGAAACTATTTAGATTTGTTCTCTTTCATTGTTTCAAATTAAACTAGTTTAATAAAGTTAGCAAATCTATTCATTTTCACCTGATACCAGTTGCATTAATGGAGATAAGACAAACAACTAGTATTTCAATTCTTATCTATTTGTTTAAAGTTCCTAAAGATGGCTGGTCCTAAGACTTTAAAATTCTCTCCTTAAAATTTGTTTACATCATTAATTTTCAGATCTAAAGAAAAAACAGTAAAAGAAAAAGGCATTTACTAAGCAAAGGTAAATGCCAACCAAAGCCTTATGTGAAATACTACAGAATCATGCATTAATGCAGTTTTAATGCATTTCCAATACCTGGTTATTCTGATTTCCTCTCTAAATTCACTATTTCCACTGGAACCTATTTAATACAAGAATTAGAGCCACTGATGCATTTAGTTTGATTTATCTAGTGACAATATCCCAATTATCCTCCTAGGCAAACTATTTTCTTGAGAATAAATCTAATTTTGGTTTAATACTCCAGGTAATTTTAACTCATTTTCTGTATATCTTGACAACAGTAATTATGAAAGAAAAAAACTATTATGGATATATTATTATGAAATGCAGAGAAAATATCACTTCCAAAAAGACATACATAGTTTTAGTAGGTGTTCATGAACTATGACCTTGAAAGTTACAAGAATATGCCAGAAATCATTAGCACCTCCAAGCCACAGAAGGGTAGAAGCCTGTGGCTGACAGGCCGGGAGTTCTGTGATTTGAGAGGTGGTGGGTGGGCAGCAATATCCTGCTCCCTGATACCTCCTGCCTGGAGCGCTGGTAGATGGGCACTGGCTTCATGACTCATTTCACGGGAGAACTTTAACCTTTACCTCAACGTTTATGTGAAATTTAAGCTGTACTAAGTATGTACTTAATTTGAATTTGCTGGATCAGATGTCTACCTTCTCCTGAATTTCCTAATTAGCAGTCACCTGATTAACAGTCTACTTCTCTATGGAGGCATGGCATGAGATAACCAACCTGGATCATGTCTACAGAGGAAACAACTGAATACATTTTAGGCTGTAAGAAAAATAACAATCAACCCCACGAATTTGCAGAAGTCGATATTTAAGAAATGAACTTCATAGAACATAAATCAGAAGTACTACAGAAGGTCTGAGCTTCTGAAGATGGACAAGAGTGTCACCTGGACAAGCCCATCATGTCTGTCACGTGAACATACACAGCTGGGGACAACCTTCCTGCAGACTGAGCTGGCAAATGTACCAAAAGACCTAAAGGATGCATAAGACATCCATCATGGCAATGATTACGTTACAACAAGAAAAAAAAAGAAACCAGAAGAATGATTAGGGAAAAGTTTTATGACAATATTCAGTTAGAGGCGAGTCTACGTAGGATGGCCTCAACAAGGCTAACATGTGTAAGTATACATTTGTACGTGTGCACAAAAATATAAAGACCAAAGGTTTTTGACAGTATTTATCTCTCAGTAGTAGGAATACCGGTGATTCTTTATATTATTCTATATGTTTCTATTTTGAGTATATAGTCCTATAAAAATAAAAAAAAATTATTTGAAACAAATACAAGGACCAGCAGCAACACTAACATCTTAATGAAACTCAAATTGCACCAAAGCGTGCAATCTGGGGTTTAGATGACCTGGCAGAAGCACATATCTTAGGTCTTTTTAGTAATATTAAACAATAAGAATTTGATCTGAAGGTTTTATAAACATGACCAATATACTTTCTGTCTCTTGGAAGCTAAAAATACATGTAGATATAAAATTCTAGCTAAAGAAAACATTACTGAAAGGCAACTCTAGCGTTTCCAGGTTACTAACAAGCTATTTTTTTAAATTATCTTCTTTCTTTTTCTTTTCTCTCATTATCTTCTAAAAATGTACTATAAACCAAGGGATGTTATCTTCATTAGAAATCATTCATTTGTTCATTCATTCAGTTAGTAACTATTTTTAAGCACTTGCTACGTGTCAAACATTGTTTCAGGCACCGGGGATGCTGAATAAATAAAATAAGGTTCTTGTCTGCTAGAGGAGCCAGTGTTATCTCCAGCAGGTAACAATGAAGTGATAGGAATGAAACAGCATTCATTAATACACTATACTTTATAGAGAGTAGAAAACAAAAGTTATAATGTCTCTGTTTAACAAAGAACATAAAAGTATCTCTTTTACTTAGTCTAAGGAGTGTATTTTTTCTTATTTAGTTAATTAAAGAAATTGAAACTGCTTGATTACTTACCCCAATATTAAACAGCCCCGTAAAATACTCCATATTTGCTTGAATGAACCAAATGTTGCTTAACCCTAGTTCGTCACTTCTCTTCTTAGCACGAATTAATGATAATTCCTTGTTTTCTATTAATGTAACCTAGATTTCACCAAGGAAACAACAGTATATTCAGTAACATAATTCAGACATTAGGGCAAAGTACTATTACTGTATTTCATAGCTTTAATAATGTAGGACATATTACATTGATTCTTATCCTGTGCCAGGAAGTATGCCAGATAACGTGGTACCAAAATGGTCAAGGTCCTTGAGCTGATGAAGCTGGCAGATGAGGTGGTAGAAGGGAAATGGGCAACTGTCACACAGTGACGAGAGTTCGATGAAAGATTCTCATGTGTCATCAGAGTGCTAACTCGATGACTGGGGCAGGTTTCAGTCATTTAACATGGAGAAATAACACTTTAACTGAGGCCTGAACAATGACTAGAGATTAGCTGGGGGAAGGAAGGAGTGTTTCAGGCAGAGACAGAAACATGTGTGAGCCCCAGGTGAGAAACACACGGTGTGACTGAAGAGGTGGCAGTGTGTGGCGGGGCTGTGGGCAGGAGGACAGGGTGTGGGGGCGGGGATGAAGCTGGAGAGGTAAGGGAGCAGACAGCATGTGGGAAAGAAGGCTCAGCAGCTGCAGTGTACAGTACGGATTGTGGGGCAGGCGGAAGGCGCAACCACTAGGACACTCTCACAGTATCCAGGCCAAGGGAGGTAGGGTAAGACCCCTGGTGCAGATGGAGAAAAGTGGGCAGAGTCACTTTCATACTATCATTCCCACTTCTACCCTTTTATGCTTCTCTTTATGGAAAAATCCTGGATCACGGTGCATGAAAAACCTGTCAGAGCCTTGGTGTCAGAGGCTTTCCAGACTTTATTCTAGCCAAGACCTCCCTTCTCCAGGTTCAACGTCTCTAATCTTCCAGGAGAACTGTTAGGAAGGGAAAACAAGACACTACCTTCTCGACTCTGCTTCTCCAGGATCCTACTTTACGAGCTTTCTTCCTCTTACACCAACTATGAAATTGTTGCCTTCCTTAATAATAAAACACCTGCCTGTTCCTCCCAGGATTCCTTATTTATTTGCTCTTCGTTCTCTAAGAAAGGAAAAGAATAACCACCCCGCCCTGCATCCTTCCCTTACATGTCATCTGGCCAGTCTATGAGTTCTTCCACATATTTTTCTTCTGGAAGTAGTCACTGTAATTATTTTGCATCTTCCAGAGAGCTCACAAGCAAAGAATCTGCCCCAGGTCAATTTGTATTAAAAAAAAAGGACATCAAATTCTAGATTTTCATGTTAAAAGATGGTCACCATGAAGAACTGATTTAATATTGCAGAAGAGTAAAAACAGCACAAACTGCCAACAAACGGTGGCAACAACTGGATAAATTATGGTACATTTACATAAAAACACATGGAGTCACTAAAACATGATGATTCTTAAAACTATTTGCAACAGGGAAAAACATTTACGATGCAATATTCAGTGAAAGCAGGTGACTAAAAGTGTATTTGCATTTTTAGAATCTGCAACAATAAGCATCCACATGGACAATGACCTAATGAGACCATGGGGAGAAAAGCATTTGATGGCTCAGTCTGATAGATTTGTTTTTGTTTTTTTTCTTTAAAAAGTTTTATCATTGATGTTGCAATTTTGATACAATGGATGAAAATCAGGATACCAAGAGAACATGCTCAGTAAGTTTCAGAAGCTAGTGTTTCTAGTATAAAATTATGTTGAAAATAAACCAGTTTCATCACAGTTATTTTATTTATCATTGGAATCGGTATTTCTTCTAAAAAATTATTTTAAAATATAATCTTTTTATAAAAATTGAAAACCGTGGTAATTTACTTTTTCCCTTAAGATTCTGAACATTGGAAGTTTACTTCAAAGAAAAAAGAAAATGCCTGTGCCTTGCATTTGACCTGGGTGATTGATTATAAACTCAAGGAACAGAGACAAGCCAGACGTGGCTACCTGAATTGTGTGGTTTTCTGGTGTTGTCTTCTGTTTTGTTTTTTTTTGTTTTTGGAAACAAAGACTGCCCCTGAGCTAACATCTGTGCCAGTCTTCCTCTTTTTGTATGTGGGATGCCACCACAGCATGGCCTGATGAGCTGTGTGTAGGTCCATACCCGGGATCCAAACCTGTGAACCCTGGGCTGCCAAAGCAGAGCGTGTGAACTTTGCTGTGCTGTGGGGCTGGCCCCCCGTGTTTCCTTTTATCTCTGATTCAAACTGTACCTGGCATGACGGCAGCATGTGAGCAAGGACAATCCCGACGTGGCCCTGAGAGGCAGAAGAAGAAACAAGTTAACGCTGTCCCTCAGGCTTCTGCTCACTCTGTGGTGACAATCTTGCCAAATACAAACACGACCCTGACTGGAGCACATTTAAGTCACAGAGTCATGGAAATGCCAAGGAGAACACAGGAGAGCCATAATACCCCGCCGCTGCAGAAGTCCACGATCCTGTCCCCAGGCCTGGCCTGATGTGTCACCACGTAGACTAGGTTGTTCAACTGCTGCTGCTTCCTCAGCGCTCGGTCACTGGACATCTTCCCTGGAAGCACAGAGAGGAAGAGCGTGGAGCGCCACGTACTGTGATGGATGGAGAAGATGCTTGTAGAGCAGACCCCGCACACAGGAGGGGAATGCATACACCAACGACAAGTTCCCTATAACCCACCACGAGAGGGCGAGGGGCCAGAACCCTAAGATAAACCCTATTTTTGCATATTTCTACTTTTATTCCTATCCAAGTTTTCTTCCATTGACAGAAAAATCTATGAAAAGATGTCTTCTAAACAGAGGAAACAGCAAGTGAAACATTAAGTTCAGAGTCTTAAACAAGGAAAGTGTTCAATAAATGTCTGCTGGATGAACAAAAAGGAACAGCAACAGTCTCCTCCCTCTAGCCCTCTCAGAGACACACGGTAGAGATCACCCGGTTCAACACATTGCTCAAGTCCCCGTGGAAAACAGAGCTCTATAATCAGTGAAAACATTTTTATCATCTACCTGGCACTTCCCTGAACTCTCAGCTCTTCTGGTTAGACACCTGGAACACAGGTGTCACCCTGTCTGAAACACATCAGTGGTTACCGGAGTTAGAGAGGAACTGGATTTTCTCATTTCTGCTTTGAAGTTTCCTTTCCTCATGAGTCAGATACAGAAATTTAATGCAATTAGAGATTAAAGATAGGGCATTTCCAAGTACAAAATGCCTTCGGCCTAGTAGCATGAAAACATCTTAACTTTCCTTTCAAAACCACTAGTTAAGTTCATGAAAATATCTTCAGAAGAATGAATGAAATTACTTGTTTTTACATATTTTAAGTGCATGTTTTATAAGAGCAAGATTAAGAAAATGTAAGAGAGCAGATTTCAGCGACATAGATAAAAGGAGAAACCCAGATAATCTTTTTGGCTTGATCAAAAATTATTTACAGGGCCGGTCCCGTGGCCGAGTGGTTAAGTCCGAGCACTCCGCTTCGGCGTCCCAGGGTTTTGCTGGTTCAGATCCTGGGTGCAGAGATGGCACTGCTCATCAGGCCTCGTTGAGGCGGCGTCCCACATGCCACAACTAGACGATCCACAACTAAAATATACAACTATGTAGTGGAGGGATTTAGGGAGAAAAGGCAGAAAGAAAGAAAAAAAAAGATTGGCAATGGTTGTTAGCTCAGGCGCCAATCTTTCAAAAAAAAAAAAAATCGTTTACAGATACCAAGGTTTCCCTGCTCCATTTTCACAGAAAAATAGCATGGCTTTTTTCTTTTCTTCTCTTTCCTGTTTTCCTTCTTTCTTATGTTACTAAATTAAATAAAAACATTGGGAAAATTTCATTTTAGGAAAAAACAGAAAATATGGATATAAAAGATCTATAGGAGAAACAAAGATCCATAAACTCATCATTCAGAGGCAATATTTTTGTATATATTTACTTCCAGCCATACGCATAAATTCAAAGTTTTATATACAGCGCATAAAACATTCTATTATAACTCTTTGCATGTCAGTGCATTTGTGTCTACACCACAAGTTTTAATGGCTACACAGTACTCCATGGCCTCCGCTGACACCATACACCATAACTTCCGTAACCAGCTTCTTAGGTAATGATGTGTCATCACCAGACAGCTGAATCTTTGTGCACATTCTTAATCATTTAGCATGGCCTACTGTGAATGTCAAACATGAAGAGCATTTAAATCAATAGTCTGGTGACTTCATTTGTGAACACAGTTTCATGTAGCTTTAAAAAGAACTGTTTCCATTTTTCTCTAATAACATAATTGTAAAAAATTTAAACAGAGTAAGTGAAAGCTCCTGTCATTCTATCTTTCATGGATAACCACTCTCAAGAAATTTTATTATGACCATTTTCAAACACATAACAAAGCTGAAAGAATCTTACAGTGGACGCTTCTATACCCTCTATCTAGATTCCACCATTAACAACTTACTATACTTGGTTTATCACACTTCTACCCATCTATCCATCCCTCTATCCCTCCATTTGTAAGTCCACCTTATTTTCTTATGGCAATGTAGTTTTGATTTGGAGGAGGAAGAATAAGAACAAAGAGGAGGCGGAATGGGGAGAAAGAGGCAAAAAAGAAAAGCACCTTTGAGCCCTTGGGAGAGCTAGAGTCACAAATGGTGCTACCGAGTGGAGCCACCAAGAGCAAGGAACAAGCAGAAGCATTTCTGTCTTTGCTCTGTTTGTGAATTTCTTAACAATTCTCAGGTAAGGACTTTCACAAAAGAAAGTCAAAGGAATTATCATTTGTTTAGAATAAGGAGACAAGAAAAGAAAATGTATAAATGGAGTATGTAAAAGCAAGTTCTGTACTATATTTCTATTAGAGATTTAGAATTACCTGACTTTCTTAGGTCTGTTTTAAAAGCAAACGTTGATAAAGATCTGTTTTTCTTGCTAAGGGTGCATCTTTGCACGTAAAGAATCCATGCTGAAGTGAAGGCTGAAGGCACAGAGCTACTTTTCAGGGTTGTGTTTAAGTAGAGAGACTATCAACCTGCACATAACAGTCACAGATTGAGCTAAAAATATAGCAGCAAGAGGCCCAGATGCTTTATGGAAAAATTGTCTCCAATAAAGCATTCCTCCTCCCCATTCCAGTTTTACAAATATTATGAAGCTCCTGGAAACATGAGCAGCATCTCAAATACACTGAACAAGGTAAGAAAGTCATTATTTTGAGATATGGTGTTAATTTAAAAATCAAATCTTACTTTCTATTTATAACCAATATTCTTGTGCCTAAGACATTATAATCTATTTTTAGTTTGACTAAAAATGGTGGTTCTTTAGGTGTCAGCATCAAAAAAGAAACCCAAGAATCAAATAGTTTAATACAAATGATCTCATTTGTTCTGTGACGTAATTCCACCACAATGGGGTCTTTTTCTTGTCTAATTCAAGTTACGAAGAACCTGATTATTTAGACAACTTCAATGTTGTTTGCATTGCCCAGAAAGAAAGTACAAGGGTAAAAGAGCCAATTTTTAAGCTAAGGAAGAGCCTTATTAGAACACTAGCAGTTTTGGCCAGTGCAAATCATCAAATAAGGCAAAAAAAAAAAAAAACACAACAAAAAAACACCCACACCAAACCCAAAACAAAAAACAAACCATGGATGGAACATGTGCACACGCACAGCCAGGACAGCTGCTCAGTCTAGTAAACAAACCATGGATGGAAAATGTGCACACGCACAGCCAGGACAGCTGCTCAGTCTAGTAAACCATGCTCAAGATCAGGCAGCTCTTAATTTTTCTGTTTGTGAGTCTGAAGCAACAAAGTACCTTGAATGTTATAACTTACTGGTAAAAGAAGAATGGTTGGGTGCTTTGATACATATTAGAGTTCTTTTCTTTTTGATAAGGAAGATTGTAGCTGAGCTAACATCTGTGCCAGTCTTCCTCTTTTTGTATGTGGGATGCCACCACAGCATGGCTTGATGAGTGGTGTGTAGGTCCACACCCGAGATTTAAACCTGTGAACCCTGGGCTGCCAAAGCAGAGCACAGGAACTTAACCACTATACCACCAGGCTGGCCCTCTAGAGTTCTTGACTAAAGACTGGTTTGCTGTTTTGTTTTCAAAGTATTTCCTTGAGATATAGCACACTAAGCACACTCCACAAATTTTTAAAAAATATAATTAAAGATGAAGACAAAGAAAAAGGCTTAAACTAATGGTTTAGAGATTTTTAAAATGTGTTTTGTTTGGGAAGCCATAAAATCAAGAGAGCAAGAGTAAATTTCAACAGAGACGGATGTAGTAGAGATGTTCTCCTCTAGAGAAGGCGCAAGACAACTGAATAGACAAGGTGGCACTGATAGGACCTTCGGCAGGTGAGGGAAGGTGACAACCACAAATTTTAGTATTTTCAAAGGCCTGAGTAACAACATTAAGACAAGCTGATGAACGGTCACTTCTGCTCTACAGGGCAATGGACAGTGAAGCCAGGTTCCATGCCCAGGGTTCCCACGGTTCAGGTGCTTGGCATAGTCACTGAGGCACTGCTATACGGGTAGTACTTTCTATATGCTGAGGACACATCTCAGTGAGTAAGACAGGGTCCTGTCCTTAAGGAGGTAGGAGGGTACCTAAGAAGATGGTAAGGGTGTTCATTACGTGCAAGGGTCTGTTCACTGAAGCTAAAGGACTGATTGTTTCAGACATCACAGAGGGTTTTACAGAAACCGAGTCTTTAAGGAGGAACAGAAACTTGGTAGATACAATGGGCTGGAGAAAGCATGCTAAAAATGAGATGACATATTTAGGGGAAAACTGCAATTAGCTCATTTGTGCCTGAAAATGAGGACTGAAGGGGAAGTGGCAGAACCTAAGATAGACCTGAAACATGGGCAGGGCCAGATGAGAAAGAGCAATGCTCATCATTTTGCCTCTCTGTGCTCTAGAGAAAACACGACCTTGCTTTACTATTTAATGCCTAGAGCTGCTTAGTGACAAGACCCATGGGAATAGACAGTACTGTGACTTTTATATTACTACACACTAAGGAGGTTCTTTCATAATGCCAGCCTGCGTCATTTTTATTCTGGATAGAGTATATCCTCAAATTAGTTTGGATTATTAATAAAATTACCTGGAACATTCAACCTTAACTGGTACTAATGCCATTAATGGATTTAATTAAGAAAATGAAATTGAATAAATCAAACCCGTTGAATCATTCTGAAACCCGCTGTGCAGGGTGGAGGAAGCCCTGGACTCCTTGCTGGATCCTCGTGGCACGTCCTTCCAGGCTCGTCGTCCCATGGCACACTGCAACGCCAGGCTCACCAGCACCTGTCTCTGTGGCATAGCTCATCACGAGCATGCTTTTCCTGGGTATGTTACTAGAGTTCCTTCCAAATGGACCTATGAAAATATCTCTCCTTGCTGAAAATACCTTTAAAGGCTCCCCTCTGCCTTAAGAAAACAAGTTTCACTTCTTGGCAAGCAAGCAAGGCCTTTAATGATTAGGGCCCTGTCAATCTGCTAACCTCATCTTTGCTGCATTCACATATATCCCTTCTATTCCAGCCTCTGGATAACAGGTGGTTCCTTGGATTTATCACGTCAGTGAGTTGGCGGCTCTATAAATCTGCTCCCTTTGCTTGAAACCTATTTTCTTGCTTCAGAACCTCAGGAACCCTACCACCTTTCCTCACCCTTGGCTGCAATTACATGTATTATTTTGTAATAAATTTTTTAAAAAGAGAAACAAGTTACTTTTTTGAATTCTTTGTTACCATCCAAAAGAACTAATGTTTTACACGATAAAGCCTGTTAGTGTCAACTACTGAAAAATTTTCTTATTATAAAATGACACCTAGGCATAATTCATTACAACTACTACCAAAAAGCGCCATTAGCTGAAATTGCTTCTGTTTCTCTAAAACAGATACGGATGATTTTTCTGGAACCACATAAGCTTGGGCCCAGGTAAATGAGGAGAGTGTGTGGAGACCGACAGGGACGTGACCAGTGCCCAGCACGAGTGTAATGAAGGGGTTTTCTCTGCATGATGACTTACGTGCATTTAAAGGCAGCATGCTAACTTTGCAGGTACTAAGTATGAAAACAAGTCAGAAATCAAGTCTGTGCCCGCATTTGTTGAACTAGTAAAAGAAGTCAACTATGAAACAGTGTTTTGGGGGGGATGGAAACGTTTCCGAAAACTTTTGGGAGGGAGTTAAGAAAGCAGCCATTTAAAGCTACATCAAAAGCTAGAAAGGCAGGAGAAAATTCCAAAAGAAATTCCTGAGAAGATGCACAAAACTGAGCACCAACGTAAAGTTTATACTGTATTTTAAATTCTGGAGACAACTGGTTGGAAATACTAAAAACTGGTGGCACAGTGGTTAAGTTCGCATTCTCTGCGGCCTGGGGTTTGTGGGTTTGGATCCTGGGCGCGGACATACACCTCACTCATCAAGCCATGCTGTGGCAGTGTCCCATATACAAAATAGAGTATGACTGGCACAGATGTCAGCTCAGTGACATCTTTCTCACCAAAAAACCCCACAAACAAACAAAATTAAACTGAAAACTCAGAATAGTCCTTCTGATTTACATTTTTTTAAATCCAGTTGCAGGCTGGCATCACTAGTCCTCTCAGCCAGGCCGACCTCAGAGTGACCATATTCCTACAACAGTGGGTATTAAGCATCTGAGCCCTTTCCCTCTCCCCATCCCCAGCCCATTCACACACCCCATGGTGCAGTCTGTGAAATCAACAACAGTGCAACAGTGTGATGGCACTTTCACTGATAGTTTGGTTATATATACTATTAGAGTTGTCAATAATGATTAACTAGAAATTCAAAGTGCTAAAAGAGGCCAATTTATTTCTCTCTAAATTGAGGAATAATGACCTCATAAATATTTTTCTCAATCAATCATTCAACCAATGAATCAACCAACTGACTTGATCTACCTAGAACTGTGCTAGACAATGTTAGGAAGACAAGATGGGCAACACTTGGTTTCTGTCCTTAATGAACTTATCCTTTCTTTAAGTAGTACGAAAACATTAGCCTTGAGCTTAGAAAATATATTTTATAAACCACAACGTACATTTTTAATGACATTACCCTAACTTACAAAAATCCATCTATCTTTCCTTAAGCTTCTGAAATGATTGATAACCGTCTCTGTTTATATGATGCTTTGCAATTCATTAAGCACTTGCATCTGTGACACATCATCCAACTTCACAACACTGCCAGGCTGTTGAGGGGACGACACTTCCTTATCGTACAAGTGGGGATGCTGAGCACTGAGGAGGTCGCTCACAGGCGCGCGGCTGGTAAGCGAGAACCAGGGACTCTAAGTAAGGACTTCTGCCTTCTGGTTCCGGCTTCCTTCCAACATGACCTGCTCTTTCTTAAATAGATGACTTACATAATGGTGATGTCAGAATTTCAGGGCTGGTCCTTTTTTTTTGTGAGAGAATTCAAGGAAACGAGGTGCTTTCTATCAGGGAAATGAGGGCTTTCCTTAATAATTACATCTTAGGGGGAAAAAGTTAATTCTTCAGAATCAGTCACAAAATGAATTTTATTTCCATTTTTCCTCTAAATAAGATTACCAAGCGCAGGTTTACCAGTAAAAATGATCAATTTATGTTTTGAACGTCAACATTTTGGAATATATCACAGGCATTATTTGGAGGTCTTGTACGTCACTCTGTTTAATGAATTGACCTTTGATTGTCACCTTTTCCAGAAAGAAATCATTTCCTCACCTTGGGCCTGTAGCAATCTTTTAGATTTTACAGAAAACTGACATGGGGAGGTTGAGCAATCAATTTGTTGCAACATCAGATTATCCAGGAGGAAAGAAATGAAAAAGATTGGGAAGATCTTTCATGTTACAGTACTGCAGATGGTGACTAAATATGGCATGCTCCTGTACCCTTCCACATCTGATCCCAGAACATCATTTTAGAAAACGATAACTAAAATATCTTTAGGTAAGATGCTGGGGGAAGAACAAAAGTTGAAGAAAGCATAGTCACATTATTTGCCAAATCAAAACTTCTGCTTTAGAAAAGCTCAGATATAGTGAATAGTGGAAATTTAAAAACCTCATTCTTGCTATTTTTTTCCTCTAAGATCAATAAAACATTTTCACTTCAGAATACCAGATCCCAGAGTTAATTGAACACATATATTTTCATTTCATTCAAATGACAGTTACACCACACAAAGTAAACATGACTTTGCCCTGGAATTTAGTGGGGGGAAAAAAGTTCACGGTATTTTCCAAGTTGCCCACAAGACCAAACTGAAATTCTTTAGAACAAAAAAGTTAACTCTAGAAAATAGTTTGTGAATTTATTTCTTCTCTCTCTTTTTCAGAGGCTTAAGTTAACAATAGCAAGGTATTTTAACAGTTTCATTAGCTTTTTGAGATCATTCAGGTAATCCTCAGATTGGCTTCCAATTTGGTGTGTTTCACAGTATTTAGGTCAAATGATTCTCTAGGATCCCGAAATAGTGAGTGTTAACGTTCCCAGAGTCGAGTGACTTTAAACAACAGTGTCCTTAGTGCAGAGTGCTCAAAGCTCTACTACAATCTGACCCATAGGTTTTCTCATTTGATTTTTTCATATTTCATTTTGATTAGAAAAATGAAAATGGTGAATATCTAAGGTGATATGACCGCAAGTTCTCTGATAATATTAATACTATATTAATATACAGTATCATCATCAAGAGGTGGTGTCAAGGTCTGTTCTCTTGAATCTGGGCTCTATGACTGGTTGACCTGTGCAAAACAGAAGTGACACTGTGCCGTTTCTGATAGCTTCCACTCCTGTCTTCTGAGATGCTTATTCTTGGAGCACGGCACCGTGTTTTAGGAAGCCAAGCCCCTCAGCTGATGCTGTGTGAGCAGACAGCCTTTCTCACCACGCCCTACCTAAGCTGCAGATTTGTGAATAAAATCAGTAATTCTTATTTAGGGGCACTAGGCTTTGTGGCGGTTATTTATGCAGCAATAGATCATCAGAACAACATCCTAACACCGGGCTTCTAAGGATTATCATCATCGAATAGTATTTATTAAAGCACCCACCTATACATGAAATGGTGATGGATACTATGACAACAGCCAAGGTGGAGAACGGTTATTATACCTAAGAGCTAAGACTCCAAGGCCACAGTATTCATTATGAGTTACAAAGGGACTGTCGAAACCTCAAAGCCAGTCTTGAATTCCAGTCCTACTTCCCTTCTCTCTTTCTAATGGTCCTAAACCTCATGGGCCTAACTGTAAAGGATGTTGGGATCTCAGCAGTGAGGGATGGTTAAAAAAACAAAAAAAGAAGACTATGGGAACCAACACAACCAGGCACAGGTAGGGATGGGGACAGTGATCCAAATGAGTATTCAAAAGGGACCCAATCTGGACAAGTATTGATGTCCACATGGGCCTAGCAACAGTAGTCTTTAGCTAGACATGAGTCTAGCAGCCAGTAGGGTTGAGAGACAGGAAGAAACACAAAGGGCCAGGAAGAGGAAGGATGTGCCACTGGGAACATGCGAGTGGCCAGGGCTTATCCCAAGTTACAAGAGACGACAGGTCTAAAAGAGCCAGGCTACACTGAATCCATACCATTCGGGAGGTCTGGGTTTATGGGGAGACAGGTACGCTGTTCAGGGCCTGCGTAGAGCAAGGGAAGGCAGGAACAGACATTTTTCCTAAACTAGAATTTTGAATCTCCCTCCCTTTCTCCGATTCTTTCATTAAAACCTCTACAGAGTAGTTCATTAACTTATCCAATATTTTTTCAGTACGTCTTACATGTCTGACCTTGATCAGGGTGCTGGGACACAATGGAGAACAGGAGAGATTGTTCTATTTCAGTGAAGGGAGTTTTGACAATAGAAAATTACATCAGGTGATAAATGATATGGAGTAAATTAAAATAGAACGATATGGTTGCAATGGACTTGGTGAATATTTAGATTAGGTAGTCAGGAAAAGCCTTTGTTACCACTGAGCAGGTAACAAGACTGAGATCTGCATGATGAGAAGCCATCCATGGAAAACAAGAGAAAAAGCGCTGAGCGGTTAAGTTCGCATGCTCTGCTTCGGTGGCCCAGAGTTTGCCGGTTCAGAGCCTGGGTGTGGACCTATACATCACTTATCAGGCTACGCTGTGGGAGCATCCCACACAGAACTACTACGACTTACAACTGGGATATACACCTATGTACCGGAGCTTTGAGGAGGAAAAAAAAAAAAGAGGAAGAGTGTCAACAGATACTAGCTCAGGGCCAATCTTGCTGACCAAAAATAAAAAATTAAAAAAAATAAAAAATAAAAGAAAAAGCACTCCATACAAAGGGAGCTGCTGAGGCAGTCTTCAGGAGAGGATGGGAGGTTGGAGGACAGTAACTGTAACTGCATATCTTTATCCACATCACTGATACACACCAAGTCACCAAAGGGACAGTAGTATTTGCTGGCATTAGCGCTACTGAAGGGTTACTATGGGCCAAGCATGTTTTATTTATTGTTTGAATCCATTGTCACGAGGTTGGTACTGTTACTCCACTGTCTGATGAAGAAATGTGAACAAGAACAACAAAGCAACTTGCCTTGGTCACATAGTTACTCCATGGTGGGCCAGGGCAGGGTCTTGCCAGTCTCACTCCAGCGCCTGTGCTCCTGTCTACCACTCCAGGAATCACAAATCTTATCAGTAAAGTGTTTTTTTTTAAACTTTTTATTTTTTTGAAGATTGGCCCTAAGCTATTATCTGTTGACACTCTTCCTTTTTTCTTTTTTTCTCCCCAAAACTCCAGTGCATAGTTGTATATCCTAGTTGTAAGCCATTCTAGTTCTTCTCTCTGGGATGCTGCCACAGCATGGCCTGATAAGTGTGTAGGTCCGTGCCCAGGATGCAAACCGGCAAAGCCCTGGCCGCCGAAGCGGAGCACGCAAACTTAACCAGTTGGCCATAGGGCTGGCCTTATTAGTTTTTGAACAGCACTCAAATATATACAGGACTTCCAGTTTATCTGCTAAGTATTAGTAAAGTTCACTGTCTTTTTAGAAAAAATAAACGGAACTTTTTTTCTATCTTAGTATGCATTATATTGCCTTCCCTGAGTGGTACAGATATATGTTTCACCTGTATTTCTGACAGCAGAGAAATTTTCATTATTATTGAATAGCATTTTTTTGTATTTTGATAGTATACTTAATTTTAATCTCAAAATCAGCATGAAAGGCATGCTAAAGTCAATTTTTCAGCGAAATGGCATGTGGTGGGAGTGCTGGAGCTGAAGCATGTGTGTATAAATGAGTTTGATTTAGTTAAAGAAAAGTTACTCAGGACTTATCTTGGTGATTATTGTACATTCAGGGCAAGTGCCCCTTTTGGTCACAACCAAAGTTCAATAAATACTAATACTCTTATGTCTTCACTGCTTAGACTTTTAAATGCAAAAGGAACGGCCAATAGCTGATTTGGAACTAGAAGGTATGCACAAGCGTACATACGCAAAATCAGCCAAATACCCAACCAGCCAAATAACCAAATAATCACAGCACTCTTGACATTTACTTGTTAAAGGAACGCTTCGTAGAGTCAGAGGATCCTCAAAAAGAATTTTCAGAAACTCAGAACAGAAAGAGCCTAGAGGTACATCTGAAATAATGTGTGATGGGTAAACTTTTCACACTAGAAGGACGTGTTTTCTCTCTCTCTCCTCTTGTGGTTTGAAATACCGTATCTACACCACCACCCAAGTCTACAGTTCAGCTGACACTGCTTTCTGGAACTCTACATCAGATCTAGATCAGATTTTCCAGTTGCATCCTTAATATCTCTGTCTACGCCACTAAGGGACCTCAAACCAAACCTGTCCAAAAGCCTAATTCATTTATCTTCCATCATGAAACCTGTTTCTTTTCTGGTGTCGTCTCTCTGTTAATGGTATCACCATCTGCCCTCAGTTCTCACTCTTACAGTAGTCTTTGAATTAATACTCTATATTCTCACCCTTTCATGCTCATTCTTCTAAAACTGCAAATATGTTCACGCTACTTCCCTTCCTGAAAGTCTTCAATGGCTCCCCACTGTTGATAGGATAGATTTTAAAACTGAGACTTCACTGTCCGGCCCAGCTCACTCCCTGCCACCCTTCTTACTGTCGCACTCTCCCCTTCTCTGGCCAGATGGAACTACCAGTCATTCTCCAAACACACCATGCTCTACCACCTTTCTGAGGTTTTAAACATATTACTTGCTTTGTCATGAATTCTGCTATTCATGATATATATTCCCAGAAATTACAAACTGTTTGTGGAACACTAGTCCCTTAAGATATTAAGAGATTTTTGGGAGGAAAAAAGTAGCTTCCACTATCAGGGAGCCTTAGGAAATTCATATATTATCCAATTTCTTGGAGAATCACAGTGCTTATTAGCATAGTACAGGCTCTAAGGAATCTCACTGTAGAAACATAGTGTTTCCTCAAATTCCTTGATAACGAATGCCTTTACTATCTAATTCTCTTTAGGAATTATTTCAGGAACCCACTTCAGGAAACATTGCTTTATTCCACCTCTTTGCTTAAAGATGCCTACTCATCCTTCAAATTCGGTTCCAACGAATGCAGTGAGTCAACAGAGATATATACCAGATTCTTTAGACTGTGAACCCTTCCACCTCATGAATGACAACTGTATTTCCCAGGGACCTCCAGAAATTATTTAATGTAGAAAACCCAGTCACATGCTAGTTAGGCTCAAGTCACTGAGTCAGCAATAAAAAGAAATAAAAGGCATCAAAAACATTTTTTCTTGAAAGTGAGAGTTACAAAAGCTATGTTTAGAAGTTCAAAGACCTTAGCTATCATAGTATTTCTTCTTGAATATTAATTTAGAAAATGACAATATATTTAATGCAAACTTTTGAAATAGTCTGAGAACACAGTCATTAGTGTTTACCATAGTTAAAATAGATGCATTGTTTAATTATACACTGAAACAGCTAATTGCTTATGAGAACTCTTGAGGATAATGCTTAAAATTTAAATTTCTAGATACCCAATGAAATATACAATATAAATATCTAAATATCCTCCCTAATGAATAGCCCTAAAATCTGTCATCTGATGTTCAGCTTACAGACACGGTAGCATAAGGGGATTTATGAGTAAGGCCTATATATCCGCGTACCCACACAAAACAGGCATAGAAATGTCCTCACTCTTTAAAACAGGGATGCACATCTTGGTCACTACCAAGAACTGCTTAAATCAGATTTGAAGTCACATATTTCCTCCCATTATTTAAATCCCACAAGTATGATACACAGAGAAACAAACATATAGAACAAAAAAACACCAGGAGATGGTGATTAATCAACATTTCCCATCAATTTTCATTAGGTTAATCTTATAAACATGTGATTAGTTTTTACTTTCAAGTTAATAAAAGAAGACAGAACTTTCTCCCTTCATAAGCTAATAGCAAACAGGCAGACTTCCTAGAGAATTATGTAGACATCAGAACAAATACTGTTGTACTGATGGGCTTTGAAATTCGTAAATGGATGATTTAGGAAAAGCCTTTATACTTTCATTTATAAAAAAGAAACAACACTAGGTTAACATACGAGAATTTTAGTTGCCTTTTAAGGATTGCATATCCAAATACTGATGAAAAACGTATTGGGATTAGTAATGAGAAGCAGCAAAACTATAAATAATCCATCAATTTATACAACCTACAAAAACATAACTTCTTCGCTAGAGTATACTTTGAAACACTGTAAATAAGGTTTCAAGAGGAAAGAAGAGCAGTTATAAAACTAAAACTTTCACTAGAAATGGGCAAAAAAACCCATTTTCTTTCCATGACTGAAAGAAGAGTAAGAGGAATTCCAACATTCAATGAACACATACTGACTGGGCGCCTGCTACGGGCTGAGCACTCCTCTAAGGGCTGGGGATGGAGCAGTCTCTGCTAGCGTGGGCACACTTTCAAATGGGGGTGGACAGATGATACGCACAAAACAAATCAACATACCTCACATCAGGCGCTGGAAGGAAAATACACAGAGCAGGGGACAATGAGTGAAGCAGCGGAGACTTACTTTAGACAGGATGATCTGAAAGGGCCTCTCTGATAGGCGACATTTGAGATGTGAAAGAAGTGATGGAGTGAGGTGTATAGATTATCTGGGAGAAGAGTTTTCCAGACAAGTGGGTTAACAAATAGAGTTAGTAAACAGGACACTGGCAGAAGAAGATCAAAGAAGTGGCCAGGGGCCAGAGTATGCAAGGCTTTATAAAGTACGTAAGAACTTTGGATTTTATTTTGATAGATGGATTCTGTGACATTATCTGACTTTTTAAAAAAGATTTCTATAGGCAAGCAAGGATAGAAGCAGGGAGTCTGAGAGGGACATTACAGCAACAGTCAAGGCCGGACAAGATGGTTGCTAAACAAGGAAAGAGCAAGCGAAGTGGTGAGAAGGGATTAGGTTTGGTATATGTTTTAAAATTAGAGCTGACGGAATTTGCCAATGAATGGCATGCTGAGGGTAAAAGAAAGAGAAGAGTATGACTCCAGGCTCAGGGGCCTGAGTAACTAGAGGAATCCAGCTGCCACATGTTGAGTTGTGGTAGAGGTCTGAAGACTAGATCCTGAGGTTTTTCCACATTTAGAGGTTTGGAAGCTGAAGAAGACCCAGTAAAGGAGACTGATAAGTCACCCTACTGGTTTCTCAGAGGCCAACTAAAGAAAGTGTCTCAAGGAGAGGGGAATGATCAGTTCTGCTGAACGCAGTTGACCTGCCAAGGGAAATCCGGACAGAGACTTGTCCTTTGGGTTTAGTCAGCGGCAGTCATTGGTGCCCTGACAACAGCAGTTTTGTTGGAGTCGTGGGGCAGAGCCTGACTGACTTGGCTTCGAGAGAGAGAAGGACAACTAATAAATGCACAAGGCATAATGGAAATAGGAAATCACCATTTTACAACGGCCATCGTAATAACTGATTAGGGTAAGAATCACCAATGGGTGCTAAGACCACTGGTGAAAAGCTACTGGGGAACAAGGCAGTCTTCCCAGAAATTATTAATGATTCCAGAGGGAACAGTATCTCTACAAATGGAGAAGAAGCCTGAGAGGTAACCCATCACACTGACAGCATGCGCCCCCTGCGGTGGGCACTCACGGATACAACAGCAACTCTGTAGCACTGCCAAAAATGTTTAAGAGTCATTTTATTGTAGATCTGCCAACAGGTCAGCCTCTATCTAATGAAGGAAAAGATAAATCCAAATTGAAGATATTCTGCAAGATAATTGGCCTAGAGTCTTAAAAAAAGTTAATATAATAAGAGAAAAAAAATTTAAAGGCCAGGGTTCTAGATTAAAGAAGATGAAAGATATATGACAACTAAAAGCATGTGTAATCCTTGAGTGGATACTGGATATTAAAAGAGAGAGAGAAAGAGCATTATGGAATAATTAGGAGAATGTGAATATGGTCAGTAAATTTGACAGTAAATTTTAAAATTAAAATTAAATTAATGTTAAGCAATTATTAGACTGTGGGTATACAGGAGAATACCCTTGCTTTTAGGAGATATATGAGGAAATGTCACAATGTCTGCAAGGAACTCTCAAATGGTTCAGAAAAAAATGAATATATTAAAGAGATAAGGTAAGACCAAATAGTAAAAATTGGTGAATCTATATGAAGGGTACATGGGTATTCATTGTTTACTTGTGCAACTTTTTAAAAACGGATTTGTAATTTTTTAACAAAAGATTGGGAGGAGAGTGGAGGAAGAGAAGATGAAAGTATAGATTTTTAAGGCATTTTTTTTAAAGGGGAGCAGGTAAATGGGGTGGTAGCTGTATGGGCTAAGTAGGGTAGTAGAGAGGATTTGAGAAAAATGGAAGATACTTTAGCATTTCTGTTACCTGATGCGCATGATCCAGGAGAAAAAGAGAAGCTACTGCGGGCATGAGGGGACGAGAGAGAGGCACAGTGAAAAGCTTGGGCTTAAGTGGGAATCCAGCAGGAAGACCTGTCATCTGGAGGCAGAAGTGGGTGTGTGGGTTCATTTGCTGGTGGAAGCATGTAGAAACTCTCCTGATAGTTTTTATTTTTAATCCATGAGTTAAGAGAGAAGGGGAGGAAGTACTGAAAGCTGGAAGAGAGAAGATGATATGAAATAGTTGTACATACTGAGTTGCCTCAGAAAATCTTATGTAAGGATTATTAGCACTAAGGACCCACTTCGTTCCACAAAGATCTAAATAATCACAAAGATGGAAGAAACCCTAGAACTCACTGTCTAATCCAGTCAGTTTATGGGCAAAGAAATGGTGATGTGGATGTCCTTTTATCGTTGATGGGTTGAGAGTAAGAGAAACACAATGTGGAGATCCTGAGCACGGTTCAGTGACCAAAGGTAGCAACAGCACTGAGAATAGAAACCATTTATTGGAGTCTTCCACATGGTAATACCATGCTAAGTACTTGTGCACTTTATCTCCTATATTGGGAAATACTTGTATAAAACTACATAGAAGGTATACCTTTTAACTTCCATTTTCCATATGAATAAAAGAGGTTCAAAAAGTTCAGATGCCATCTCCAAAGTCACACAGCAGTTTCATGAATGGATGGAATTTACATTCACACTGCAGTTATCACAGTCTTGTTTTCGGGATTCTCAACGAGAGAACTCTATACTGACTCTATACCTCCCTGTACCTCGTGGATCTTAACACACGTTTACTGAATCAAACACTTCAGTAACCTGAAGCCTGTCAAGAAGAACCTGAAGACCATCCAGGGCACAGTGCTGACCATCACATGCATGAGGGGAAGAGGAGGTGAGGAGGCACAGCAGCAGACACCGACGGAGGGAGTACCACCCAGCATCAACCTCCGCTTCCTCCTCGGTTAAATACACAGAGGAGGCAAATCAGACTCAGTCCTGACTGACAGCAAAACATTTCTAACAGATGCGATGGGAAAATTTCTAAGGAAACGATGTTTCAAACACATATGAACAACAAGGGCCGACAGGCTGAGAGGCAAGGAAGAGGAGGCAGGAGGAGGGTCTGACTCAACTGGTAATTCACAAATTCTCACGTGACAAGGGCAAGTTTACAGAGCAGAACTTTCCTTGCTTCCCCGTAGGGCACAGTCTTTTAATCCCTTCCTGACCTATTTTTATTCAGTACTGAAAAGAGTACATTGATTGATTTGGGCATTAGCTTTCAAGGAGATTGGTTTCCAGGAAAAGTACAGCATTTTGTATATAAAGAGGGACCCTCATGCAAGGCAGAGTTTGCTCCATTCCCAAACCACCTGTTAAAAAGAAATAAAAACCAAAACAGAAACCAATATTCATTCCCTCTTCAAATTACAGATAAAATTAAAAATCATTTTGTATGAAAAAATATT
This sequence comes from Equus quagga, assembly GCF_021613505.1. Taxonomy (NCBI): domain Eukaryota; kingdom Metazoa; phylum Chordata; class Mammalia; order Perissodactyla; family Equidae; genus Equus; species Equus quagga. Next base: position 1,789,567 of record NC_060269.1, on the reverse strand, counting down.
TCTCAATAAAAAATATTTGAAACCTTTCAAAATACATATGTGCCTTCTAGAGTTTTAACAGAGAGAAGCTGAATCTTTTTATTCACAAGCAATAAATGAAAATTAATAGATTTTTCTGCTTAGTCATGGATGTCAATCTGCATTAGATTATTAATTATGGATTATAATGCAATTAAAATACAAACACAATGGAGAAATACATAAAGCTTCCTAAATCATATAATTTAATTTTTCTTAGAGACTTCTAGCTTGATCTAACCCCTTCAGAAAAATTTGTCCATACATTCCAAGTGAGTACAGATTATTTTTTTCTCAGCCCTAATAGTTCTAACACCTTTTTAATAAAAATATTTTGTAATATTCCCCTTAACTATTTTGAAATGAAATTCAAAGATAATATAGCTTATCTACTTATGTAATCTAAATAAAAATACTCACTTAACTATAATATAAAGAAGAGGCAAAATAAATGCTTTATAACAGAATTGTACTGTAGTATGTAGATGCTCAGTCATGCTTAGTAGGGGGCCAAAGGCCCCGCATGTTTCTAAAATGCCCTCAGGTCTTACCATGAAATATCACAACATGTAAATTCTCTGAATTAGGCAACATTCTAGAACTTAATGCAATGTTTTCTTACTGGAATTTTGCTTTTCATTAACCCAAAGCACCATAAATTTTAGAAGATGGGTTTTCACAGAGCAGATCACAATTTAGGGGATTTGATTTCTATTTCAAACATTCCCCTTTATAAAACTGTCTTATGTATACTAGTACCGAACATTCCAACATAAAGGAGTTTCTTTAGATAAATAAATATTGTTTCTTAAATGAGCTCCCTGATATAGCCATCTGATTATTTTTATATTTCTTTTGCAATAGTAACAATAATGAATCATCTATCTGATATCTTTGGAAATATTTCTCATAAGTAAAAATTTCTAGATAAATGAAACATAACCCTCTTAAGAACCAAAATTTTCTCTTATTAAATATTTCACACATACAAATGTATTTTACATATATATGTTATAAATAATAATATTGATGATAAAATGAATACTCGGGTATCCAATACACAGCTTAAGAAATTTATTCAGCGCCATGAAGTGGATTCTGATTCCCAGCATCCCTGTGCACAGAAGAGTGGAACCCTGCCTGATTTTTCTGCTCCCCTCTCACCTTCCAGGGCTATATCAGACAATACTCTGCTGCTGCTCACAGGGTTTTCATGGCCAGATTTTTGGAAGTGGGTGGCCAGGTCCTTCTTACTAGTCTGTCTTAGCCTGGAAGCTCCACTGAAACCTGTCTACCATGGGTGACCCTGCTGGTAGTTGAAATCCTGGTGGCACAGCTTTCAGCATCACAGCAACATGCAGCCTCCACAGTATGACAACCAACAGATGGGTGGTGTGGTTCCCTGACCAGGAAACCAACTTGAGTGAGAGAGCCGGATCTAAAACACTAGGTCACCACGGTTGGGTAGCTTAAGAAATGGAGCATCACTAATACTTTTAACGTCCTATATACATGTCCCCACCCAACTGTACCTCCCTCACCTTTCCCTACCCCGAGACAACCACTTCCTGAATTTTGTGTTTACCATTATATTGGTTTTCTTTTTAGTTTTGCCATATAGATATGTATCCTAATACTATATCAGTTTTGATTATTTCTAAATGTCAGATAAATGAAACTATATATCGTATATTTTTCAAATTGTGTTTTTCACTGTTTGTAAGATTCATCATGGAGATACATGAAGCTGTACTTTATCTTCACTACTCTAAGTATTCCATTGTAGAGCTATAATATAATGCTTTCCTGTTGATAGTCATTTGGAATGTTTCAATATTTTTGCAATTACAAACAGCCAAAAATGCTTTCAACTTTGAAATTTCTTCCATTGCTTGCATATTTGTTAGCTTTCTTCCAAAAACTTGAACATGACTGAATCCTTCCTTAATGAATCCAAGACATATTTATGAATATCAATTATATACAATACAACATTACAATAATGCCCTCAGAGGTTACAGAAATATATACTCTAATTTTCCTGGAATTAGTAAACTTAGTCTGCTTTTAACAGTTCTTCGCTCTCCCTCTCCAGCTATTGGCAAGAAACTCCTTGCTGCTGCAGTGTTTATTCTAACATTCTCTATTTTCAATTTCCTCCCTGTAGACCTGGAGCCCAGCCAATGCAATCTGAGTACAGTGCCAACAAGAAGAAAAAATAGATTTTGACTGAAAGACCAAATGGGAGCTTTTCTAGGGGGAATGTGTACCGTCCTGAGATAAAATGGTATTAGGGAAAGAACAAAGGTTTGGTATTTCAAGTCCTGCTCGGGCATTTATTAGCTGCCTGACTTGTCAGGTTACCCATCTTTCTGACTATCTGCTTTCTCATCTGTAAGATGCACATACAATCCTACCTGCGAGGACTACTGTGAGAAGTAGAGGACCACAGAGGCCTTCGCAAAAGCAGGCTGCGTCACCTTCCCTCCGCTCACTTCACACTGAAGGGTGCAATTGCCCAACGACTTCGAGAGCCCAGAGGCTCCCCGGCTTACTCCTGCTCACAGATTGTTCTACACAGTTCCAGACATACAACCTGCATGGAGGGCAGCTATTATTACGGCTTTAAAAATCACAGCAAGCACCACATTATAACTGTTAAGAAGCAGAATTGTTACTGCAGAAAACCCGGATTGAGACTTAAGAAAACTTCTCAAAAGCAAGAAAGGGCAAAGAAAAAAAAAGGAGTTACAGAGAAGAGAGATATGAGGAATGTGGTGAAGAGACAATGAAAAGACAATTCATGGATAACCAGTGTTCCTGAAGAGAAGACCAGAATAAACAGAATCAAAATTTTATTCAAAGAAATATTGTCTTGAGGGAAGGAAACTTTCCTAGACAGAAAATAGACATGAATTATATTTGAAAGAATCACCTGCTATGGCAAAATTAATGAAAAGACTACTTGCCTTTCCTAAGAAAAACATGAACTTAGATAGACAGAATCCAATCAGATGAAACACTAAGCATTTCCGCCTGAAGGCAGGATAACCGGTTATCTACAAATGCAGAAAAGACAGGCTGGCCTCAGACTTCTGTACACCATCACACGCCACGTGATGGAGCAGCCTTTGAAACGTTTTGACAGAAGACAGCCGTGGCTTACGAATTCTTTGTATACCACATTTACCTGTGAAGGCAGTGGCACCGTCTTCTCTGATATGCAGGTGCTTAAAGAGGGTCCCCACCCTCTCTGGGGAGAAGAAACAAGGTCACTGACATGCCAGGCTCCAGCTGGTCCAAAAAGGGTTTATACAGCACCTCATTTCAGCCTCATAACAGCATCTTCACTGCACAGCTGAGAAGAAATTCTACCCCTCACCAGCCTCATTTCACAAGTGGGGATGTCCTTCATGATCCTCATTTTACAATTGAGGAAACGGTACACTCAGAAAAGTTTAATGACTTGCCCAAAGTCACATAGCTAGTAAGTATAAAAAGGAGGGACTAGAAACCATGGCTGTCAGGAGTCCTATTACCCATAATAGATAACTATTTACTTAATTCAATTTTATAAAATTAATCAGAATTTTAATGTTATTTTGTCATTTTATTACATTTAAGAAATTTCTAAGATGAAAAAACCCCCACATTTTATCTATTAACCCAAAAATCCTAACACAATTCATTTAACAAGGTCTGCACTCATTTATCTTGATGTCTCCAGGACCTAGAGTAGAATGAAAAAATGAAATACAGTCGATCCTCATTATTCACAAATTCTTTATTTGTGAATCTCCCTATCACTAAAATTTATTGGTAACCTCGAAATCAATACTTGTGGTGCCTTTGTAGTCATTTGTGGACATGCGTAGAGCAGTAAAAAATGCGAGTGTCCTGAGGCACGTGTGCCCAGGGAGGCTGAACAGGCCACACTCTGCCTCCTTGTTTCAGCTCTCACACTGTAAACAGTGCCCTTCTCATGATCTATTTAGTGCCAGATTTCTTCACAGTTTTGTGCTTTTTTTTGCTGGTGATTTTGCTGTTTAAAATGGCCCCCAGGCATAGCATGGAAGCGCTGACAAGTGTTCCTAAGTGCGAGAAGGTTGTGCGGGCCTCAGGGAGAGAATGTGTGTTAGATGTGCTGCGTTTGGGCATGAGGCACAGTGCTGCGGGCTGTGAGTTCAACGGCAGAGAGTCTCACGTACTTCCCCAGGAGTGATGGTTCAGGATGGGCTAATTTAGTGTTCGCGGTGATTTTACAGAAGCTAACAACCACGAATAATGGAACTGACCATGTTTACTGGGCAACTATTATGCATCAACAGCAACTGACCTCATTTTTGAATATTCCTTCCCAAGCTTTGCCTCTGTGTGGAATAATTTAAAATATTTTAGCATTTTGTGTCATGTGACTGTATAAAAGTCATTATTTTACTTTCTAAGAATAAAACTGATATTTCTCTCTTTTTCTTCATGTCTATACCTGGAAAAAATTTCAAACTCAAGATTCTTAAAGCCCAGAAAAGTCCCCTAGAAATCATAGTGACATCAGGCCAAACTGCCTAGGTGGTCCAAAAAGAGGGGGTTTTACAACCTTCTGTGAAACACACTCCAGTGGTTGATATCTCTTGCTTCTACTCCATTTCTACCAGGGACTAGTTGCTGTGCTACGTCCCGGAGGTCACGACGTAAATATGAACAGCCAGTATCCTTAGGGATCTCAGTGCAGGGAAGGCAATAAACAGGGACAGGCAGGTAAACAGGCCACTGTCAGACTCTCTGAGAAGCCCTCAAGCAGAGCTACCCAGTGAGCAATGTGAAGGCGCTCGCAAGGAGGCCTCTCCTCTGGGGGTCTGTGTGCCGGGGTGGGGCCCAAGGAGTGAGAGAGGAGGACAGCAATCTGGGAGTGATTAAACCTGCACGAGTGAGAGCTGGACAGAAAAGCGGTAGAAGGGATAGGGAAGAAACAAAGAATTTGAGAAATACAGACAGTCGAATGGCTAAATGAGAATGAAGGAGAGAGAGGAACTGAAGATATGTTTCCAACGTGGGAAACTGAGATGTTAACAGTGTTCTCTGAATTAGAAGAGAAACAGCTTTGAGAGGAAAGACAGAGCACAAGGATGGAACTGAGCACATGGGAGAGGAGAGCAGGAGTTCAGCTTTGGGCACATCCAATTTTGGTACAATGGGACCTCCAGCGAGAGCGACCAAAACACTCTTGGAAATACTGGTCAGGTGCTCAGGAGAGAAATGAATTTGAGAGTGATGAGCACATGTCTGGTGACGGAAGCCATGGGAGTCAGATGAAGTGGCCCAGGGAGAATGTGGGATTGAGAAGAGAAGAGAATGGAAGACAGACCCCAGGGAGTGTCAATATTTAAAGAGCAGGGAGAGCAGAAGTCACCTGAGAAGAGGAAGGGAAAGCCACAGCAGGAGAGCATGCTGACATGGATGCACGAGCATGTACTCGGACTGTCAGCAAGGAGGGGCCGAACCAGTGACACGCACTGCAAAGGAGCAGTGCATCAGGGCTAAAATGGGTGCAATGACTTTGACAGAGGGGAGGCCACCCCAGAGAGATAACTCCAGGCAGCTTAGTTTCAGCACAGTGATGTAGAGAGCAGGCCAGGGGCAGAGAGTCCAAGAGGACATGAGAGGTGAGGAAGCAGAGACACAGGGGAGACCTGCTTTCAAAGAGCTAAGCTCTGGAGCCAGAGAGGCGACACGGGGGAGAAGAGGTTTGGTGGGGAAGACACTCAGGGGATGACAGGGGTGGCACCCGGAGCTCACTCCAAGGGAGTAACCTGGGACAGAGGAGATGCCTCCTTTTTGAGCTGGAAGCACGCGAAGCTGAGGGAGTGCCTGTTTTCAACAAGGGGACAGCGTGCTCTGCACTCGTAGCGACTCTCTTTTGAGCTCCATTGCTTCCTAACGTCCGGCACACTGAGACAACTATCCTCACCCGATACACCCCAATTACGTTTACTTACATGTCAGAAGGGGAACAAGGCGAGGCTAGGGAAGTAAGAGGCAAGACACAGCTCGAGTACCAGGAGAGTTTGAGAGTCACGTCCCTAACAAGCTACCCAGTAACTGTGAGCACCACACTCCAGAGAGATGCACTGCTGTGTGTGAGCCTGTGCAAACACACACACACACACACACACACACACACTGCTGCATGTGAGCCTGTGCCAACAAACATGCACACACACACTGCTGCGTGTGAGCCCGTGCCGACAAACACACCCCCCCGCTGTGTGTGAGCCCGTGCCGACAAACACACCCCCCCACCGCTGTGTGTGAGCCCATGCTGACAAACACACCCACACACTGTTGCGTGTGAGCCTGTACCGACAAACACACACACACAC
>NC_060269.1:1701597-1783159 GCF_021613505.1 Equus quagga | reverse complement strand
CACACACTGTTGCGTGTGAGCCTGTACCGACAAACACACACACACACACACTGCTGCCTGTGAGACTGTGCCAACAGATACACACACACGTACACTCACACAAACACACTGCTGGGTGTGAGCCTGTACTGACAAACTAAGTCTCCTTCACTCAATTACTCTCTTTCACACACACACACACACGTGCACTCACACACACACTGCTGGGTGTGAGCCTGTACTGACAAACTAAGTCTCCTTTGCTCAATCACTCACACACACACACACACACGGAGCTCCTTCTCTTACCACCCTCTCCCCAATCCTTGTCCACACCCCAATGGTCTCCTTGAGGTGCTGGAAGCTTCCTTGTTCAGAAAGGAAGGGAGTCAGCACAGTGGGCTGCAGGAGCCTCCTGGAAGCCAGTCCCCACTGAGATGGCTGGCAAGGACTCAGCCACACAGGGAAATGACCATAAGCCACACAAACACAGCTCCAAAGTCCAAACTAAACGTATATTCAGTCCAACTTCCTCTTAGCCAGTTCCAAAAAATACCCACACACAAATCTGTAGCTTTTTAAGTCAGCAAACAATTTTAAAAAATGTTTTGGCAGTGTGTGGGTCAAGCAATACATGAGTGCTATTATCTAGCCTAAGAGCCACCAGTTTGTGACCTTATATCACAAGCAAAAAGCAAAAAGGGGCAAGAAAAATGTGACCAATCCAGCAAAGCTCAGAAAAAGGGAAAACTAAACATAGGAAGATACCATGATGGATGAAAGAAAAAGAAAGATGGCCAAAATAACACCAAACATGGCAAATATTACATTTGGCTACCATAAGATACGGATGCTCAGAATTAATAATAATTAAAAAGATAATTCAAGTAAAGTAAATGATAGGGAAAAAATGGAAATAAAGGGGTGAATAATAATATTCTAGGTAAAAAGCTAGCAAAAAGAAATGAGTTGCAATATTAATACCAGATAAAAGAATTTAAGGCTAAAATACTCAAACAGCACACTAACAAAAGGTAGACTCTAATGCGATGCAGCAGTTGTAAATTTAATGCACACAACAGCAAAATGTCAATACCAAATAAATAATTTAGAAAGAAAGCGGACTTTGAGAGTCCATAATGAAAGTGGAAACTATGACACACATTTGATAATTCTGTCAACAAAATATAAGTAAGGAGACTGAGTGTTTAAATGATGATGAGGTGAACTATCTACAGAAATCTGTATGGATGTGGACACGTACATTGGTCCTCCATTTCTGTGGTTCCACATCTGTAGACTCAACCAACTATCAGGGTCAATAGGCCTATGATGGCTGTGTCTGTACTGAACATTACAGACTTTTTTTCCTTGCCACTATTCCCTAAACAATACAATATAACAACTATTTACATAGCATTTATATTATACTAGGAGATGATTTAAAGTATACAGGAGGATGTGCAATACTAGACCATTCTATATAACTGACTTGTGCATCTGCTAATTTTGGTATCTGCAGGGGTCCTGGAATGAATCCCTCTACAGATACGGAGGGACAACTCTATGGGCAATTGGCTGGAGCTGAGGAGCGAATGATCTCTCTATCTATGTGTATGTGGGGGCACGCTTCCTCTCCAGCTCCAGCTGGTTACTGCCAGGCAGATTACAGGCCTAATGTTTGCAGGTGTTTCAGAAAAATCTAAGATACTTTATTTATGAACACATACATGTGCACACATATAAACTTTGTGTCCAGCATAGACGGAATACACATTTTTAAATACACATTTACAAAACTGTTCACACACTGGATCAGATACTGATCACAATGCAATAAAAACTGTCATAAAGCCATCAAAACAAACAAATAAATGAACATTAAGCACCTGGAAATTTAAAACACTCCATAAATACCTCTAGGATGAAAATATTAATCAAAACTGAACCACATACTATTAAAAAATGAGTAACAACAAGAACACTGTATGTTAAAACTAATGAATGTGGAAGGTGATTACAAATGGAGTCAAAGGCACCTAAAACAGAGCTGGAAGACCATCAGGGAGTGGTGCTTGTGCACGTCTCTACTCAGGTGGAATGTAAACTCTTGAACTGTGCTTCACCACTACCAGCCTGAGCTTCCTCCAAGAAATATGCTTACTCCCATAGCTACGAACTTTCTGCCTTAGAGACGGCAGCCTTAGCAACCAAGCACGTATGGCCAAGAAGTGACAGCTGTTGCCAGCACCAAGCACAAGTCTTGCAAAACAACCTATGTAACTTTGTTGGAATTTCTCTCTTTTTGCCTTTATAAACCCTTGCCTCTTTTGTTCTCCTTGGAGCACATCCAAGTTTCCACTTGAATCTGTGTCTCCCGAATTGCAATTCCTAAGACTCCAAATAAACATTTTTGATTCTCTTACAGTTTATGCCTCTTATTCACTGACATCACAGGGTGTCAGAAGTGGGATCCAGAGAAACTGACCCCTGACTCCAGCGCTGCTGCACAGACCTGAGCAAGGAGCCTGCAAGAGTCCTTTGTGCTCCGTTGTCTCCCCCAGTGGCTCCAGCACCCAGTAAGTTCCCCTGGGCCTGAACCTCCCAACTGGTAGAAGTTCAGACCTTTATTTGGGTGTCCTCTCTTGCTAGCTTCAGTTAGGGAATCTCGGTTCCTTCTGTTCTTACATCTGGTAAGTGCGTACAAATGGGAAGCCCATGCTTTAAGGGGACTACCAAAGGGCAGCTCTCTTCTGGAACTCCCGCTGGTCTTACATTTAAAGAACACAGTCCTCCTACATGTAGATTTTTGTCCCACAGGACTCACAGTACTCGGGATGATATAAGGCTTCATTGGCCAAAATGGGGCTCCTTTGACATTCCTAAATTGATTTACTTGTGTGGTCAATTGAAAAAAAGTTATCAAATCAAACAAATTGAATAGGAAGCTTATTTCAATTGGTACCTTGAGGCCTCTAAATGACACATCGAAAAAGCTGCTTCCCTGTAAGCTCTTAATTCTAAACTCACTGAGGCCAATTCAGACCTCTCTCAAATGCTTGCAAACCTAGAAATGCTGGCTGACGATTCTCTTGCTACCGTCACTGCCTCCACTCCTCCTCTGCCCACTTGTCTCCCTCCTCAATATTGGCCAAACTCCCTTTCTACAATGATGAGCCTGAAGTTCTGCTCCATCCTCCTGTTGTAACTACCCCTTTTAAGGTCAAGTCAAGGGAAGATAATTCTTCTGTAGTCACCTATACCCCCTGGACAAAATCCGAATTATTGGCCCTTGCTAAGTGATTCCTGACCCAAAAGAGGACCCCATTAAATTTGCCACGGAATCTGAGTTAATTATTGAAACATATCAACCTGGTTATTCAGATATATACCATTTTTTCACCTACTTGTAGGAGAAAGAGGAGCTAAAGAATGGATTTCTAAAGCAGGGTGGAAAACCCTATATCTGACTTCTCTAAACAAGGCTCTAAAGCCATGCCAAATGCTCATAAATTAGCCTGGAGGCTCCATAAGAAAATTCTTGATGTTTTCCCAAAGATTATAAATTGGAAACGGATTCAGCAATGTATACAAAAATCTGATGAATCCGTGTTTGATTATTTCGACAGAAGTGAAAATATTTTTAAGCAATATTCTGGAATCGATAAATTAATATGAAGCTTCCTCCCTGTTGAATTCAACTTTTGTTAATGGGCTGGAGGCTGACCTTGCTACTCTCGTCAAAGGTCACCAGCTTAACTGGGCTACCATGGAAATGCATGATTTAGTTAATCTGCCTGAACAGCTCTCAAAAACTTGCAGAAGGCTGCCAGAAAGAAAGCTGCCTAGGCCCTCGATGTTCAAATCCAGGCCACAAAAATCACGCAAGTTCAAATGTAACAACTAACACGCAGACCTCCCCAGGTAAACAGCACTCCTATAAAAGGTGTCTGCAATTACTGTAAAAAGCCAGGACACTGGAGAAAGCACTGTTTGAAATTAAAAAGGATATTACAAAATCAGGCCTTCTAGCAGGTCCCTCAATCTAAAGTCCCCTTTTCATACGGGGAAACTTTACAACAATTTCAACAATAGGGCTGCTCTGAGGATTTAAAGGGGACATTCCTTTCTTCTTAACCAATTCTCTGGGGGAAATCGATTTAATTATTAGAGATGAGAAAAGCTCCTATTGATACTGGGGCCACCCTAATGGTCCTTAACCTCAGCAGCCTCTCATGCCCCCTCCCTTGGCGCTAAGAAACTATACAAATCGTGGGTGTGTCTAACTGCCCTATGACTGCTTTTAAGTCCCTCCAGATCCCCCTTCAATTAGGATCAATGTCAGGATCTTATTCATTTTTGTTAGTTCCTTCAGGACCAATACATTTACTAGGGAGAGACTTTCTCGAGGCCTACAAGGCCCACACATCCTTCTCCCAAAAGGAGGAAACATTTCTTGAACTAGGAGACCTAAATTGTTCTTCAACCAATGACCCTGATTCTATAAATATTCTGACAGTCTCCCCTCCCATCCTGTCCACTCAAAGCAAAGAACAGGACAATTCTATCTTAGATTCTGTCCCTGACTGCCTCTAGTTGAAAAGTGCCATGCATGGTGGCTGCATTCACTCTGGAATACTCATAAAAAACAGGTCCAAATAAACCCTTACCTAACATTAAACAGTACTCTTTACAGGCAGAAGAAAACAAGGCATTGAACCCATAATCGAAGAATATCTCAAACGAGGACTTATTATTCCTTGCACAAGTCTTTGTAATACCCCCATCCTTCCTGTACATAAACCTTATGGAAGAAGATGAGATATGTACAAGACTTAGAGCCATCAAAAACACTGTAATACCCAGACATCCTGTTGTCCCAATCCTCATACCTTACTGTCTGCTATTCTTCCAAATAGTAAATTCTTTACGGTCACAGACCTTTGCAATGCCTTCTTCAGCATTCCCGTAAAGCCTGATAACCAGTTTTTATTTGCCTTCACCTGGGGTGGACAACAGTGCACATGGACAGTTGTGCCTCAAGGCTATACTGAAAGTCCAACCTACTTCTCTCCAATTCTAAAAGCAGATAGAGCAAATGTGTCTTTTTCAGAAAATTCCACCTTATTACAATATGTGTGTTCCTCTGTTCCCCATCAAAGAAGACATCTAATATTGACAGTTTACACCTCCTGAAGGAACTTACTTCCAGAGGACACAGCCTCTAAAGAAACACTGTAATTTAGCCAATCTCAGGTTAAATATCTGCGGCACTCAATGTCTGACCAAGGCTTATTACTTGATCCTGACAGAATAAAAGGAATCTTTTCTTGTCCTGACCCTCAGACTAAGGGCAACTGAGAGGGTTTCTGCGGCTAGCTGGCTGCTGTAGAAGTTGGATTCCTAATTTCTCAACCTTTACATTCCTTACTCAAAGCTGATCAGTCAGAATCTCTTAAGTGGACTGAAGAAAGTCAAAGTGCCTTTGAATCAATCCAGAAAGTTCCCTTGATACCCAAGCATTAGGCCACCCTAACGAAAAACTGCCTCTCTTCCTTTCATCCATGAAAAAGGGGGAAATGCCCCAGGTGTCCTCAGTCAGCAACAGGAGGACAGCACAGGCCAATAGGGCGTTACAGCCCACAACGAGACCCTGTACCTAAGGGACTACCTCCACGCACGAGGGCTACCACTGCAACTGCAGCCCTCCTTAGAACTGCACAACAAACTGTTACGGGCTCTCCATTCCCACTGATGTTCCACACTCAGTGGAAACCCGCCTCGACTCTCATACTCAGCTCTCTGCTAGCAGGATAATCTCCAAGCTAGTTCTCCTACCTTCTCCTAATGTTACAACCACCCTTTGTCATTCTCTAAATCCTGCTACTCTTCCTCCTCGACCCTCTGATGAAACCCCTCCCAACTGTATTACCTTGATTGACCAATTGCTGGTCCTTAGACGTGACTTACAAGAGACACCAACTGACAATACAGATGTGATCTGGTTCACTGATGGAGCCTATCTAAAAAATGAGACAGGTCAATACAAAGCAGGATATGAAGTCGTGTCCTTGATGGAACCAGACAGGCTGGTCCCCTGCCCATGGCTACATCCGCTCAGCAGGCTGAACTTGTTGCATTAACTAGAGCTTGCTGTTTAGCTGAAATAAAACAGCTAATTTGTACACAGCAGATACGTCTTTGGAGTTGCTCGTGATTCGGTATACTCTGGAAACAGAGGTTTTTTTAACTTCTGTGGGCCAAAGAATTAAAAACAGTTTTTAGTACTAGACCTTTTAGATGCTATTCAGAAACCAAAATCTCTATAATGATAAAGATTCCTGGATACCCTAAGGTGAACAGAGAGGAAAGTAAAGACAATCACTTGGCTGATTCAGCTACAAAAAGTGCAGCCTTACAAAATTACAGACCCCTTTTTGAATTTGCCCTAAAAAGAAAAGTTGCCCCCCAATCTTGTCCAGGATCTAAGAGACAACCTTAAGGAAGCACAGCATCTGGCCACTAAACAAGAAAAGAAAGAATGGACAGAACAGGGATGCATATTTGAAGGAAGGAAAGACCTATGGTAGGTCCTAATGGCCACCCTGTCTCCCCTGATCGCCTCCAGGAACATGTTCTAAGCTACATTCATGACCTAACCCACTGGAACATGATTAAGATGATACTGTGGGGAAAACATATTATTGGAAGCCATCATCTAAGATAGCTGCAAAGGTTTATCAGAGATGCCATATATGTCCTAAATGCAACCCTGGAAAGCCTAGTCACAGGGCCATGGGTCATTTCCCTTTACCTTCTGGACCCTTTGAAGTGTGGCAATTGGACTTCCTCTAGCTTCCTCCTTCATCTCAGGATATAAATATATACTGGTAACAACGGTGTGTTTTCTCACTGGGTTGAGGCGTTCCCACATCACAGGGCAATGGCTCACAGTAAATAAAGTCCTCCTTGAAAGGACTATTCTCACTTGGGGAATTGCTTAGGAGCTTCACAGTGACCAAGGACTCATTGCACAGACCAAATTATACAATCTGTGTAAAGTGCGGCCTGTTCTACAGCACTTTTATTGCGCATGTCTCTCCCACTCTTCTAGTTGAACGAATTAATGGAATCAGTTGACTAAACTCATAGAATCTTTTAGTCTCCCTTGGCCGGAAGCCCTGCCCCCGGTATTGCTCAACCTCAGGTCAACACCTTTTGGTAAACATTAGTTATCTCCATTTGAGATAATTGCTAGAAGGCCTATAAGGTTAGATCAAGGGCTATATGAGCCCATCCTATGCAAAGGAGATAACTAACTACCGTAAGGACCTCACCCCAATGCTTAAGATAATGTCACACTGGTAGAGCAGTCTTTCCATAGTGTGCTCCGTGGAGACAAAGATGTACACCATCACAACCTCCAACCTAGACACTGTGTTTACTGGAAAAGACTCCTCCATAAGGATGGCCTACAACTCTGATGGAAGGGGCCATATCAGGTATTATCAACTAATCCTTCTGCTGACAAACTAAAAGGCGTGGACTCTTGGCATCGTGTTTCTCATTTGAAAAAGGCTCCCTCCTGAATGGTCCTCCAAAGCTGCTGATGACCTCAAACTAAGATTTTCCAAAAACAACTCTACAACCAGGATTTAAAACTTCTTTGACTTTGTGCTGGAAGAGAAGCAGACAGCACCTGCTGCAGATAGGTTTCCTGAGACTCTGGACCAGGCCATGGTTCTACGTGAAAAGTGCTTAAATACCATGAAGTTTTCAACTCCTCTTGCTTGCTTGTGCTATTTTTGCCCCTTTTCTGATTTCTCTTTTGTACTTAGGGATTTTTACCTTACTGTCTTTTCTTTTTCATTTGACTTGACATGCTTGGGGTCCCCAAGTTATAACTATCTAAATTTGCTTATTTGGGTCACCAGTTGGTTAACAAGCAGTATGCATGAGATTTGGATAAAGACTGCCCTAGCAGCACTTATTATAATAAGATGTGGTAAGCCTTCCACAATATTCTCTCATCCTTTTGTCCTAACTCTACAAAAATTTGTTAAGACTGCCAACCTTACCCATTGTTGGATAGGCAAGAGGGCAAACTGCCCTCATGATGTTCCTGAACTGGTAGAATGGCCTCTATCCTTAGAGGGCTGGAGACATATAACCAGGAAAGATGTAGGGTTTACTTACAGCTTTTTTGAAACCACCTATCAACTGCTTCCGAAAAACGTGCCCCAGAAATCCCTCCTTTCATTGGGTATCTCTCCAGCTCACCAAGCTTTTCTCACTCAAATCTGGGCATTTACCTACAACCTTTCCTTATGCATTGAAAATGTAAATGGCACTGGAAAAACTACGGGCTACTTACCATTCAAAGTCTGTAATTTTACCCTTCTCTATGATTCCACTGACCATGAATTTACGCCTCGTTGGAGTTTAGAAAATTATTATGTTACATCTTCTAAAGCCTCCCTACAGTGGGGGGACTCACAATGTAATGGAACTGGTAATTGGGAGGCCGATGGGCTCCCTTTAACAAGCAGTCAGTGGGGTATAGATCAAAAATCAGAATGGTGGAGATTGAAGGAAACCTATAATAACCCTAATCAGCCAATCAGACCTCAACAAAATCTAACCCAAATCCAGTTCATTTCTGCTCCAAGTTTATCGGAAACTCCACTGCTCCTATAACCATTCTCATAATAATACTAGCTCTGATAATCATGTCCTTTGTGAAAATGACTACATTTATAACCATGAGATTCTCTCTTTTGAACTTAACAAAAAGGTCTGGGCACGTGGACCCACTTATGCCCCTTCTCTCAAAAATACTGGATACTTCTTCCTGTGTGGCTCCAATATTTTTTCCATTCTTTCCACTTCCTGGAAGAGATGTGGGGTAGTAGCAGTTGCCCCACATGCTACAGTTAGAAAAAAAATCTTCCTTCCACTGATTACGTCCCAAACCTTGGCTCATTCTCCTATCAACTTAAAAGAGCCAAAAGAAACTATGACTTTCAGGGACTCCCTACAGATAACCCAACTGGAGATGATACAGGGTTTGGGCATGCCTTTGTTAGAGCATTATTTCCCACTTATGGAGCCAGTGCCCTTGAAAAGGCCATCTGTAATCTTTCCCTCGTGATGGCTTCAACCTTCAATTCTAACCAACAGGCTACTGAATATCAGAAGGGTCAAGTAGACAGTTGGACAGAAGTTGTCCTTGAAAATCGAAGGGACCGTCAACAGCCTAATTGCTCAAGAAGGGAGTACTTGTACAGTCCTGGAAGAAGGATTTTGCTTCTATGTAAATGAATCAGGTCACATAAAATGAGAGTTAAAGGTCATAAAAGATAACATCAATCCTCTCAATGATCTAGGTCACAGTACTGGCCTCTTGGATTACTCTGATCTATTTAGTTGGTTGCCCTCTGGAAGTGGAACCATCCTGAGACCAGGGCTGCAAGTTATACTAATGATTATTGTCCTGATTTGTGCAATCTTTGTTGCCTTCGAACTACTAATGATTTGCATTTCTCAGTGTATGTCTGTCTCTACCACCAGAATAATGATTACTCAGCAACTTGGGATAATCAACCAATCTTGCAACTCTGGACTGAAAAAGGACTTGATACTTTTTTCCAGAAGGAGGCCATGTCTAAGACTCATATCCTGATCACCTCCTTGTTGCTCAAAGGAGGCCCAGCTTTCATCATATAGCTCCTGTAGGTAATACACCTTACTTTCTTCCCTCTGTGGGACATGACCTGACCTGATCTTCCAGGAATGAGCCTTCCTTGCAGCATAGAATCAACACTGCTTGATCAATGATACCTTCTGATAACCAATCAACAATAATCATCAATGACTGATCAGCAATGCTTTCTGATGGAAAGATTTCAATCAAAAGGGAGAAACGTGGAAGATGATCAAAAAATGGAGTCACACATATCAAAGGCGCCTGAAATGGAGCTGGAAGACTACTAGGTGGGGCTCTACCCAGGTGAACGGTAACTGTTGAACTGTGCTTCACCACTATCAGCCTGACCTTCTTCCAAGAAATATGCTTACTCCCGTAAGAAATTTTTGCCTTAGAGACGGCAGCCTTAGCAACCAATCACATATGGCCAAGAAGTGACAGTTGTTGCCAGCACCAAGCACAAGTCTTGCAAAACAACCTATGTAATTTTGTTGGAATTTCTCTCTTTTTGTCTTTATAAACCCATGCCTCTTTTGTTCTCCTCGGAGCACATCCGAGTTTCTACTTGAATCTGTGTCTCCCGCATTGCAATTCCTAAGACCCCAAATAAACATTTTTGATTCTCTTACAGTTTATGACTCTTATTTGTGGACATGAGATGCAGCCAAAGCAGGTCTCAGAAAAAAGTCTAGAGTGTTTATTAGAAATACATCTATTGGAAAACAAGCAGCATGAAAATATAAATGACTTAAGTGTTTGATCTAAGAAATCAAGTAACCACCACAATATATAAGGAAGAAAATAATAAGATAAAAGCAAAAATAATAAACTAAAAAAGTAAACATGGTAGAAATAAAAAGAACACTCCAACTCAAATTTTGGAAATGTGAAAGATTCCAGTAAATTTTTTTCATATATGAATATACTTTGCTGGTGAGGATACATTTAACAATAGAAGACATTCTATAGCCAACAGAGTTGCTAAACATTTGAGCAATTCAGGAAAAAACACACTAAAGACAGGTTTGTTTTTTTAAGAGATTTTGTTTTTTAGAGCAGTTTTAGGTTCACGGCAAAACTGGGCAGAAACTATAGAGTTCCCATATATCCTCTGCCCCTCCACGTGCACAGCGTCCCACATCATCGACACCCCCCCCCAGAGTGGTCCATCTGTTACAAGTGATGAACCTACTACACTGACACATGATTATCATCCAAAGTCCATAGTTTACATTAGGATTCACTCTTGGTGTTGTACATTCTACGGATCTGGACAAATGTATAACGACATGTATCCACCATTACAATATCATACAGAATAGTTTCACTGCTCTAAAAATCCTCTGTGCTCCACATGTTCATTCCTCACTCACCCCCCAGCAACCACTGATCTCTTTACTGTCTCTGTAGTTTTTCCTTTTCCAGAATGTCAGGTAGTTAAGATGTGTTTTTAATGTTATATTTCAAGAACACGAAAAAGAAAACATTACTATATAGATTAATAAGGATTAAAACACCTTATAATATGCTAATTTTCTGTATATCTCTCAAATCCCCACAGTATAAACAAACAAATCTTTTTTGGACATAGAGGGAAAAGTAGCTCATCTCTTTTCATACCAAATTAACCCACAAATAGTCTCACAGGAACATAACATACGCTCTCAAATTCTTTCACAGTAGAGCTAATCCTGTTAAAACCCAAAATCTCGGCAGTGCCTGTTTCCAGGATTCAAGCTTTACAAGTTATAATTTAATGGGCACACCCTGCTTAGCAAGCCCTTAATCCAACTTCAAAAAGAACACAGCATAGCTCTGTCTGGGTGGGCTTTGTGAGATACTCACATAATTTATACAGATTTAAAATATCCAGAAACCCATTAATCCTGTTTACTGGTTTGTGGAAAAGAGACAAATTCTGGCGGGGGGGGGGGGGGGGGGGGGTGATAAGCAAGATGAGGCAGTCACTGAGATCTGAGATAGAAGCTGCGTGTTGTCAAGAGCCTCCCTTTAATTATGCATGTAAAAATAGAGGTAGAGGTGTCAGCAAGAGTAAATGCAAAATACAAGTTGAATTTAAAATCAAGGCAAAGTTTATTTGCAACTCAATTCAATTCAATAACACCAAAATAGTGTGTGTGTTAGTGAATTCTGATGGGTTTTTTCCCCCCTCCCTCCTCCTTCCCCTCCCCATTTTTCCCTTCCAGTTCCCAGTATTTATTAAGATCCTAAGCAATAAGACAGACACTGCCTGGATCAAGGTGCCTGCAGTCCTGGTGAGGGGTGAACCACTGACAAGTAAATACATAATCAAAATACACGACACTGAGAACTACGGTAATGGAAACACCTAGAACAAAGGGAGCTCCTAGGAGAGTCAACACCTACAGATAGGGCAGAGGGGCAGATAATGTCTCAGGCAGTGGAACCAAAGGTAGTTCATTACAGGCAGAGCACAGACAGTGTGGGCAGGGTGAGAGGCAGGCAGGAGCAATACCCAGAAGCCGTTAAGGAACTGGAGCTTTCTCTAAAGGCAATGGGAAGGCGTTAAAGATTTTAAAGCGGAAGAATGACATATCCAGATTTGTGTTTTTAAGAATCATTCTAGATGTGAGGTAAAGAATGGACTATAGGCAAGGAGACCTATTAGCAGCCTGTTGCAATAATCCATGTGAGGGACAATGGCAGCCTTTAACAGGGTAGTGACAGAGGACACAGGCGAGATACGTAACTCAAAAAACAACCCAACCATAAGACTTAAGGATTAAACTGGATAGGGGTAGAGTGGAATGAGGCGAGGGGGCACTCAAGGACAACTGCTACCATGTCTCTAGCATTCACCATCTGCCAAGAGTTCATGCCATCCTCACAGCAATCTTATGAGGCAGCTGTGGTTACTAGTCCCATTTTTCATAGGCTCATAAATTGTCCAGGATCAAATACTGTATTGAGACAAAACTGAACCCGAGTCTCCCAGTCTCCCAGAGTAGTGCTCCTGACCCCCAGGATTCTGGCATAGTGCAGGAGAAGAGTGGCGTACAGAGTCAGGGGTCACAGAAGAGCAGTTTTGGTAGAAGATCCGTGAGAAAGTCAGTGTCAGGGGCCGGACCAGTGGCAACTGGATATGTGGTCTGACATTCAAGATCTGGTTGAAAATACGGATTTGAGAGATTCGTGAATTGAAGCCATGGAAGTGAATACAGAAGAGAAAGCAGAATGAGAAGCAAGGAGGGTGAAGGACAGCACCCTGCAGGGAAGGACCAGCAAGAGACATCTAGAAGGAATTGCTGGGAGGTATTACAAAAATCAGGAAAACGTGGCGACACCAGAATAAAGGACACCACCACTCCAATAAGTCCTATGTTTTTGAAAGGTCGGCTATAATACTTACTTTTTTGGACTTGGTGAGAGCAATTTTAGTGCAAATTCTTATTGTCAAGTGAAAGGTCTATTAAAGAAAAGGGAAAGAAAAACATTTATATGGTGGCCCTGGATATCAGAAAGCTGTATTTTGGCTTATTTATTTGTAATCCAGTTCTCATGAGACTTGTTTTAATGAGACAGGCTCTTTCAGAGCAGGGCTGAGGTACAAGCCCAAGGTGTGGACAAACACGCAGTGCACCCAGTTCTTTTCTGAGGGTTTGGCAGGTTAAGCTTGTGAAACAATATTGCATTTAGAAGTTTTAATCAAGAGAAAACAATCCACGTCTTTAAAGCCATAATCGAGGTGGGGAAGGGAGCTGTAGTTCTTAGAAGCTGCCAACTTAGAATCAAAAGACAGATAATTTTGTCTTTAATTTTTCCCACCAGAGTTCCTACTTCTTCTTTTGCACCTTCTTTGGCAGAGATCACTGCTTAAATATTCCAGGGGTTCGGCAGGGCTCTTCATGCAACTGTAAATAAGTCACGTTCTGAAGATGAGCGGGCAGCTGTCGTCTCCAACACGAAAAGCAAAGTGGCTGCTTCTGTGGAGGATTTACCTTCTTCTCACTCAGAGCTCACGTGGGTCGCTGAATTGTGTACCACACCACTGGCTTCAATGACATCCCAGGGGCAAGCAAGCCATTTGGACCATGGAATGTATTCAAGCGGGGTTTTACCCCACCCAACAGCACCAGAAGGGAACCTTTCTAGCTAGAGCTCCGCCCAACAAGTGGACATGTCAAGACACAAGACCTGGTGCACTAAACGGAGGCCAATTCCATGGATTTGTATCTCTTTCTTTGATCTTCCCTCTACATCATTCCTGCACATGCACATTTCCAGTTCAGCAAATACATTTTGTATGAATTGGCTGTTAGAGTTAGTCCTAATATATTTACATGAACTAAAAGACTACTGCATAACTATTCTTTAAAACCCAAAGCATTATTAGGATTCTGAGAAGGTATCTGGAAGCGCTTTGTCACTGTATTCTTGAACAAAAGGTACTTTTCAGAGAGTCAGTGAGGTTGCAAAGGATTCAGGACTTCAGTATGGAAGATGTGAATGAAATAACCTTAAATGAAAAAATCAGGACACGTATCTTGTCTGTATGACTGCATCATATGCAAATGAAAAGACTGGCAAGTGTGATACACAGAGGATACATGTTGTTTGACATAGTATTTTCTCTTTTCAAAAAGCTTTCTGTTAAACTATTGTCACTTTCATAATTTTAAATTAAAACCTGAAATATATTTTTTTAAAAAAGAAAATATTTGCTTTGGAATGCATACAAAATAGTAGCTAAGCTTAATTTTTGAGTTGTACGAGGCTCTTGGGTAACATCTTCCACCACGTTTTTATCACGTGTCTATAGTTTACTGCCTATGAGATTAGCCCCATGAGAAGTTTCTCACCTGAAAACACACTCACATGAGGTCCAGTCAGTCATTCCATGTGTGTTTAACTCCCTTTCACCGCGTACTCCCATCCGTTCTTGCTTGTCCCTCCCCAAGTTAACAATGATTTTGTCTAGTCCCTATTTTGTTTTGTTTTATCCAAAATTAAACTTGAAAATAAAAAGGTTATACACAGAGACAGTTTTTGGAAACTTACTTAATAGATGGAAAATAGATATTTGCATACAGATTGATAGTCAGGATTTTGATTCTGTTCTCTACCAAGATGTATGGAGTTGTCAAAGAAAAACTAGAAATTTTCTACATTGGAATACTGAAGAAAATCTGAGGCAAGACTCTCTAACTCTGAAACCATCCAGTGACATACTTAACCTTGTAACTGATATCCACCAACAACCATGATAAATTTTTTGCAGGGAGAAAGTGGCTAACATTGTTTCTGTCTTTTAAAAAAAATTTAATATGGGAATTAAAAAACATATAGGAAAGCAGAGAGAATAGTATAATGAAATTCTATGTTACTTATCACCCAGCTTTAATAAATAGCACTAACTGCCAAATCTTGTTCCATCTATTCCCAACCTGAATTTTCCCCGAGGTGATCTTACAGAAAACCCCAATCATACTAGCCCATCGCCAACATTTCAGTATGTATCTCTAACAGATAAGGGTTTTCTTTATTCTAAGATAATCATTATATCACACCCAACAAAATTAGCAATAATTTCTTAGTATCACCTAATATCTAATTTGTGTGCAAACTCCTCAACGATCTCAAAGATGTCTTTCTGCAGTTGATTCGCTTGACCTGAGATGGAGTGTGGTTTGTACACTGATCGCACTGACATCTCTCTTTACGTCTCTTGTTCTAAGTTACCCCTTCTCCCATTCCTCTTTTTCCTCACAAAAGTGGCTAAATTTTACTCACTTTTCTTCTGGATATTTTTGACTGATTTCAAACAAAAGTGAATGATACTGCTCGGAGGAATCAACTGACAGTAACATCTCCTAGTTTTGCCGTTCCGGCTTCCCAGTTACTCTTCCAGTTCTAGTCCACTGATCAGTTGGTATCCAACTGATTTACCATCTAGAGAAGAAATCAAGGCAGGATTTCAAACCAAGTGTTATCAAACTCTGTTACCTTTTCTTTGTTCTCCAGAGCATGACAATGGAGGTACCATTCAGAAATGTTCTCAGAAGGCAGAGGGTTTGGGGACAAAGTTCTGAATTCCCAAGTATGAAGTGATACGTGGGGAAAGCTGTACTTTTCTACCTCTCTCCACCTTCTCTTTCCCTATTTCACCGAGCTACAAGGTGGCTAGAAAGAGGAATTCGAGGGGAGGCTATGTGAGGAAAACCTTCAAAATATATTTGCATGCTTGAATACATTTTGATCAGAAATAGAGCTTAGTAAATAAGCTAACAGAATGCAAGGAACCCTCCCCAAGATCTGGCTAAAATTACAGAAGTTTGGTGTCAGTGTATACCAGGTATGCTAGTGAGCATCTTATTGTTAGGGGTTGTTACAGGTGAGGGATGTTTCAATTCCAATTAATTGGTAGTGGCTGATTAGAGGAGGCCTAAGAATTGGATACCAATTGCAAAGCATTGGCAAAAGTTTAACACATATCAGTTAGTATTGCTCTTATGCTTTTATAAAAAATATCCAGCATAAGCTTGGCTATCTTAAAAAATTCTAATTAGATTTATATACATTAAGATTACAGGTTTTCTTACACCACTGATCTCAGCATTAAAAAGCTTTATGTCATGAAAACTGAAGGCTTTCCTTGTTCATAAAATCAAGGTTTTCGAGTTTCAGTACGATTGTTTCACCTCTGCATGCAAACCTGACTCCTGGAATGGGCGCCATTACAACTAGAACAATGCAGAGGAAATTCAAGGAGATGATGAAGTTTCCTTCTAGTGGGAAAGGTTTACAAGTCTAGAAAATGCTGCTATGACATGCAGATCATTTTACAAGAGACTTACAAGGGATCTTACGGGTCATCTGGCCCACTCTCACTTTCAGCTCGGAGAAACCCTGCTCACCCATGATGATGACCTTGTACATAAGTCTACAGTTGTGACACTAACATCAACTCACGTCGCCTGGCCTGTTAGAGCTCACAGGCATCATCTTGTTTGACATTCCCAACAGTTCTACGAGAACAGGATTAGCACGTCCACTTTATGGACGTGAAACTGAGGCCAAGAGAGATAAAGTGGCTAGCCTGAATCACAGAGCAAGTAAGTGGAAAAGAACGTGATGTCCCAGATTCTTCTGGATTCATATTCAATGTCCTTTGTACAATACAGCTGCAACTTTGAAAAACTGTCATAACAATCCTGTGAAGTAGCCAAGGTAGGAAAACTATGCTCAATTTTTACAAATGAGAAAAATTATGCAAGCCATGCCCAAGGTTATGCCACCAATGAGAGCAGAGCTGGGGCGGGACGTGGATTTCTGTCTTCAGTGTGTGTCTGTCTGAAAATTTTAATTTTTGAAGTTCTTTTTTTCCTAGCAAAAATATACTTATTGGGGCTGGCCCCGTGGCCAAGTGGTTGGGTTCGTGTGCTCCGCTGCAGGCAGCCCAGTGTTTCGTTGGTTCGGGTCCTGGGGGCGGACATGGCACTGCTCATCGAGCCACGCTGGGGCAGCGTCCCACACGCCGCAACTGGAGGGACCCACAACGAAGAATATACAACTATGTACCAGGGGGCTTTGGGGAGAAAAAGCAAAAAAATAAAATCTTTAGAAAAAAAAATATATATACTTATTACTTGACTCTTTGGAAAGTGTTAAAATTACCTCACTTGTCACGACTCAATGCAGTTGAATCTTTAAAATGCTACCTACTTATGAGTCATATTTTATTCTCAGAAAAGTTAAGATATATATTAACTTTAAGTTAATATAGATAAATTAATACAATTATCAAGATACATACTGACAAATAAAAATGGCAAGCAATAGGATATATTGGAGTATATGAGGAAGCCATTTGGTATAAACCTAATTCGGCCTGACTTCTTTTTTTTCCTCCAAAAGGGCCTGAATGGCTATTTAGCACACATTGCATATCTGCTTAGACATTTCCTATGGCCAGAACAAAGGCCCTTGAGATAAAGATACAACTTCCCCCCGACATTAGCATTTTTCCTTAGGCTAGGAACTGATTGCTGCACTCACCTCCCAGCTCACCTGTGACCACCCAGCTGGAGACAACAGACTGCCACCCTGCTGTGTTCACCAAGACAGAAGACCTACCTGCTATTTCCATCAATCGCTGTGCCGACAGAGACTGTCTCGCGACTATTGTAAAAGGGACATTCCAATCATATGTGAAACATCCTCTTTGAGGGTATATAACGACCCTGTATACCCCCCCACCTCTTTGGAGTGCTCTGTTCCTTTGTGGAAAGACTCTCCCGGGTTATAATCCTCAGATTTAAGCTCAGAATAAACTCACCCAAATTTTCACTTATAGATTGGATATGGATTATTTTCGTCGACAATACTAATATAACCGTTAGAGCCACTTTAGCAATTAAACTGTTAGAAGTGAAAGAAATGAAGTTATAAATAGCTTAAAGTGCTTTGAGTACAAAGCTGAATATTTAGTGGACATTTTATTAAAACCTGAAAATTGAAAAGGGAAAAAATATGCAAAAAAAACTCACTTGGTGGGGTAGAGTGCTTAGAAATATAAGCTATTTAATTCTATGTTTTGTAAACAACTTTAATCTGTATCCATCTTAATCCTCATCCTAGAGCAGGATCCTGTGCAGAAGCAGGGGGCTCAGGCCTGGGTGAAGTGTGGGTGAAGTTTCCAGAGGTGGGGAGAGAAGACCCCCTAGGAGGAGCGCTGCTGGGCTCCCTTCAGCTGCTGACTGAAAACAAAAAGAGCCTAGAAGTCTCTTTGTTATGCCAAGGCAAGGTATCACATCCACCTATCAATACTCTGAACTATAAATTTCACTCATGTCTTGATCTGACTTCAGAGGCTTGACTTGTTTAGCAGCCTGCCGTGGCTCCAGTCATCTTTAATATGCCCCATGCTAATTTCTTAAGTATTTACCGTGATTGATTCCTCCAGGTCTGCGCATCTGCCCTCATCAGGTTGTGACTCCGAGGCTAAACTGCTCCCTGTTCCTGAGGCTTCACCCAGGAGCCTGAGCCTCTTGCCTGGACATGCAGGCTTTCAACTATGGTTTTACAACATGAGAAACCATTTTAGATTATGGTTCCCAGGAGCGACAGCGAATTCACAGTGGTACTGTGGGATATTCTGCATTTTTTAAGGAAACACAGCTATACTGAACATCTGTTGGATACCACACAAATTACTAGATGAGATAGTTCACAGCTTCAACAGTAAACCACGCTACATTCATTTCATTGGTCTTTGATGCTGTGGAGAATATTACAGACACACTAAGGGTGAAATTTTGGAAAGCCATGACATACATTTTTTTGCTGTATGCATTTGGAATACTGTATTCATTGAACAAATAAGCATTAAATACCTACTATGTTTCAGGAACTGTTTTAAGTTCTGGGAATGCAGTAGAGAATAAGATAGAAAAAGCACCTGCTCTCATGGGGTATATGTTCTCACGGGAGATAGGAGAGATAAGAGACAATTCCAGAAGTTCGCAAGTGCTATGAGAAATCACACAGGATAACCTGGAAGGAGCAAGTTTAGACAGGGCGGTCAGGAATGTCTCTCTGAAGAAGTAGTTTTTGCCCTGAGACAGCGACAAGAGGGAGCCATTCAAAACATTTTTTAAAAACCACGTTTTACTCATCAACAACCAAACAGTTCTATATCTTAACATTCCTTGTTCTTGTTTCTTGGCAGACTTTACAATCTATATTAGAGGAATGGCTTGTCTTCTATTTTTGTCAGGGACTGGTTTTTAGGCCATCAGAAAAATCACCTCACTTTTCCTAAACGAGAAAATGAAACTTGAATAGAGATATCACAAACTTCTGCTTGCTAGGTGTGTTTCAGCTAGCCATGCTTTATTGCAGTGCTCAAACCATAGGACGACTGGGTGTTGACTATCACTTCCTTTGAACTACTACTCTAAGGCGGCGGCAGTGGCAGTAATTTGTGTTGCTTCTTTCCTTATACGTCTTTCCTACAAAACACAACTCAGGTGTGTCCTCTGTACTCCAGCCCCCAGCACCCCATAAGGTTTATTCCCCACATTTGATGGCAGTAACTCTACTGGATCCAAGCACAGTATTACCGATGCCTTTCACATTTCAAAATCATACTAACGCCCCCATTTGGCGTCAACATATTTTATTGGTACTGTAATTTAATTGACGTAAGGACTTGAGGAGCACCCTGGTGTTCACAGCTATCATTTTCCTTTAAAATGTGAGTTATTATAGATGCGCCTAACTAAGAAATCTGGGTCTAGTCGTGTATTTTGAAGGCTCAGTTGGGAGATCTTTAAGTTCTCCCTACAGCCTTGCTTCTATACTTGGCACAAATTTCCACTGAGCATGAGAGCAAAATCAGTAACAGTATTATGCATCTCTCCCCTATTGAAATATTATAAGCAGCCTCACAGGTTGGAGGAAATTAAAAGCAATTTCTCCTCTCAAAGAGAAAGGGTTATCATGTCATCAACTCCTTTTTAATAACTAAAGTGCGAAAGCACAGCGGGCTGGGAATTGAGAAATCAGAGAGCTGACCCTGCTTTGCCAGTAGCAAACTCTGACTGTGGGTTCCTTACTCATCTGGGTCTCTGACAGGTGGCTTCCAAGATGGCTTTCAGTGAGCCCCTCCTGGAGGCCACACCTCTGTGTAACACCCTCCCCTTGATGTGGGCTGGAACTTGTGACTCACTTCTAATGAACAGAATACAGTAGGGGTGACGGGACGTTACCTCAAAGTTTAAGGCAGAGTCTGTGACTTCCCGCTTAGCTTGCCTTCTTCCTGGGTCACGGCTGCCATGCTGTGAACTACCCTAGAGAGATGCCTCTGGGAACTAATGCTTCCAGCCAGGAGCCAGTGAGGAGCTGAGACCCTCATTCCAACAGTGCTTGCGAACTGAATCCTGCCAGCAGACATGGAAAGGGGCTTGGAAGGGAAAGCTCTCCAGGTCAGCTTGAGGCGAGACCACAGCCGAGCCGGCACAGTGACGGCAGCCTTGGGAGAGGTTCTGAGCCAGGGGACCCAACTCTTAAACCACAGAAATTGTGGGATAAGAAATGTTAGCTGTTTTTAAGCCACTGAGTTTTGGGGTGCAGCAACAAGTAACTTATACAATCTCTGTTTTCTTCTCTGTTAAAGAAGAGTTTAGATTAAATGATTTTTTTGAGTCCCTTTCTAGCTCTAAGTTTCAATGACTATATTATGCTGGTAGTAAACACGTAAAAAGAGAAATCACACATAGACACACAAACTCCAACTTCATATTCTTACAGTAAAATTCACAGTTCAAAAAGGTTCAAGACGTGTTCATTTGCCCTTGGATATGCTGTGGCCCCAAGTCTGCTTTATCAGTGACACTGAAATTAGGAAGAAAAACTTGAAAAATGTTTGCCTTATAAAGTATGTATTGTCAATGGAGATGTCTATTAAGGCTAATTAAATATTCCAAAATTTGCATTTGTCCGCTCTAGGAATTTGACATATTTGGGTTAAGGAATACAACAGGTTTGGTAGCCTTTGAATAAAAAAAAAAAATCAGGAATGATATAAGAAATATATTCATTATTATAAATGTCAATAATGTACAAAATATATCCATGCTAAATCAAGATACATTTTGTTGAAACTATGTGTCTGTTACGTGTCCGAATTTATTTTATTCTAAGGTACTTTCTGAAAATAGTATTTGCAGGTAGACAGTGACAAACTAAAGATGTGTATTTTAAACCCCAGGGAAACTACTAAGATTTTTTAAAAAGTGGGATATAACCATCAAATCCATAGTGGAGATAAAAATGAAATCATAAAAGATACTAAAAATATCCAAAGGCAGCTAGGAAAAAAGAAACAAAGACCAGAAGGGACAGACAGAAGCCACGGAACAAAGGGGCAGGCTCAGCTCAGCGCCCTCTCTGCCGCCTCTGCAGCCCACAGTGGTGCCCTCGGCAGCCTGGGCAGGAGGGCCCGGGCAACCCTTTCTCCACCACCTTTAACTCTGTGACTTTGTGAAAGTCAGTTTAATTATCTGTAAAATGGGAAAGTTAAAATCAACTTTGGCAACTTCCAATTATAATATTCTGTGGATCTAATGAAAATGTATGAACTGTAACTCCTCAATATCTAAAAATATAAAATAAATGGCGGTACAAATATATTTCCATAGGTTATACTTATAAAGTACTCATAAAACCACAGGGAAATTATTTATAACAAATAATTCTGATTGGAAAAGGAAACAAAACTGCATGGACAGTATCATCACTAATACAAAGTAAAGAAACCAAATAACAACAATACAACTCTGCACAAAAAAAAAAAAACCATTGTCAAGAAATTCAGAAGTTTTACAATGATATTGACACTGGGGGAGACTATTTTTCTTCCTTTTATGTTGCCAATGTTTTTAGTTAATAAATGCATGTGAAGATTATGATGTCCCAATGAAAAAGAAATAGTTTTAGATGTTTAGTTTTTAATATGTAATAATGGTACCCAAAACGGTACTTTACATGATATCTAAGGTCCTGCAAATGTGTTTGCAAGCAACACTTAAGTACAAATCCAGCTCCCAAAGAAAAAGAAGAGTTTCCAAATACTTCTCTTTTGCTGAATGGCTCTTGCTCACTCATGTCTTTTCTATCAATGTCCTTTAAGAGGGAATCTAAAGAGGATTTTCCTGCCTCTGGATTTATTCCCAGCCTGTGAGACTATCTGAAGAATAGGTTCCCAGTTCACAAGGGACGATGCTGCTCCTTCTTGTTTGACTCCCAGCACTCCATCACTCTGCTCTGTAGGCCCCAAAATACTATTTCTGAAAATGTGACAATCCGCAGGCCAGCTGAGTCAGTCACCTGTGGTCAGGGTTAACGCAAAGTCTGAAGCCAAACCCTGGCCTGCACTCATAATTTCTAGGGATGTGGCCTGAAAATGTGTACTTCACCAAGCTTCCCAGATAAGCTTGGCATGACAGGGACAAGTAAGTAAGTTCTGAAAGCACGACCCTGGACCCTGGAAACGGGTTAGACGCAGCTTTCAGGCTCCATCCTGGACCTACTGGGCTAGAAACGGGGGGTGGGGCCCAGAGACCTGTGTTTTAACCAACACCTGTTGAATCTGGTGCAAGCAAAAGTATAAGAACCACTGCTCTAAGGCCGTGGTCTCCACACTTCTATGAACACTTACCTCTTATCAGTAAAAAAGTGTTTTGAGCCTGTTCCAAGTTCTCAATATATATGTTACATAAACATATTACTGTTAATCCATATATCACACACATGAACATTCATTGTGTAAGTATCTAAGTGGATATATGCTTTCATTTCTCTTGGGTATAAATGCACGAGTGGAGGTGCTGGGTCATATTATCATGTTTGACTTCTGGAGGAACTTCCAAACTGCTTGCCAGTCTGCACCATTCTACATCCCCAACAGCACTGTGTGAGGATGCCAACTTCTCCAGATTACTTGCCAACATTCACTGTGTGTCTTTTTGTCGTAGCCATTCTGTTTGGTGGGAAGGGAATCTCATTGTGGTTGTGCTTTGCATTTCCCTAATGGCTAATGAAGTTGAGCATATTTGTATGTACCATAAAATCCCTATGCCTTATTTGAAGAAATGTCTACTCAGATTCTCTGCCTATTTTTTTCTTTGCCCATTTTTTAACTGGGTTATTTGTCTTTTATTATTGAGATAATAGTTCCTTATATAGTCTACATACAAGTCCCTTATCAGATATATAATTTGCAATATTCTCCCATTATGTGGGCTGTCTTTTTGATGATGTTCTTAGAAGCATACAAGTTTTTAAATTTTGATTATGTCCAATTGAGCTATTTTTTCTTTTGTTCCTTGTGATTTTAGTATCGTATCTCTGAAGACTTTGTGTAAGCCAGGGTCACGAATATTTACATTTTCTATTAAGTGTTACAGTTTCAGGGCTTATTTTTACACCTTGGCTCCATTTTGAGTTAGCTTTAGAACATGGTGTCATGTAGAGGTTATTTTATTCTTTTTGATGGTATTATAAATGGAATGGTTTTCTTAATTTCATTTTCAGATGGCTCACTGGTAATATATACAAGTATAACTGATTTTTTTATATTGCTTTTATACCCTGCAACATTGGTGAACTCATTTACTAGTTCTAATAGATTTTTAGTGAATTTTTTAAGATTTTCTATATACAAGATCTTTTCATCTGTAAATTGAGATAGTTTTCCTTCTTTCGAACATGGATGTCTTTTTATTTCTTTTTCTTGCTAATTGTCCTGGTAAGAGAAGATACCTTTATCTTGTTCCTGATTCAAGAGAGACAACGTTTAGACTTTCCCCATTAAGTGTAGGTTTTTGTGGACATCTTTTAACAGGCTGAGGAAGTTCCTTTCTTTTCCTAGTTTGTTGAGTGTTTTTATCATGAAAGTGTGTTGAATTTTGTCAAATGCCTTTTTTGTGTGTCTATTAGGACAATTCTACTATCAAAGTAATTAATGACATTCATGGAGTATAACCCACCGAATAAAATCAGAACCCATGATCCATACTGATATAAATAAAATGTTGTTGTTCTGTATTCTCTTTATATAATGTATTCCATCCATGACTTCTGGATGTTAAACCAAGTTTGGCTTTGAGGTGGGAAGGTAAATCCAATTTGATTATGGTATATAATTCTTTTTAAAATCTGTTGCTGGACTTGGTTAGCTACTATTTTGAGAATTTTCACATCTATATCCATAAGAGAACTGGTCTATTCTCTTTTCTTGTGATGATGTTATGGCAGGTTTGTTTTACAAGTGTTACAGATTAGCAATTTTTAAACTACTTTGTGTATTCTATGAATGAGCAAATGACTAAATAGACTAAGGATAACAGTATTCTCAGGTTTCCTACTGTTGGAGAAAGAAAAGACAAACAGAGGAGAAGCACAAACATGCAAGACCTAGCCTGAGCTCCCTGCTGCTGAGTTAGAACTGGAAGTGCATCTGTTTGATGTGATGATACTCTCTTACATACTGACACACATATATCCTAGCTGTGTCTACTGAGAAGGCCCAGAAGCAGTGGCATTCCAGTAACAATTATTATACTTAGCATCCACATCTTAGAATAAAGGCTACTTCCAGGGTTAGGTTAAGAAAATGACAAGATGATCTTGGAACATTTTGTGGTGCCAGAAATTAATGAAGTGCTCAAAGAATGACTGGGACATGTGAAAAGGATGTAGGAGTCAGTTTCAAGGGGATCCTACAGGTCAAATCTGATTAAATATAGAAGGAAAGATGAATGCCAGAAAAATCACCATTCTGTAAACATTACAGTAATTGATAATAATTGATTCAGTAAGATTCATCAAAGGATGCTAAATGAAATATGATGAGGAATAAGATACATAGACTCAAAGTACTGCCCACAAATTATTTATTAATTACAAAGGGAAATACTAATTTTACAGTAGACAAACCTGGCATGCACTACCTTAGCCAGGTAATCAATATCACCACTATCAATGATGGGACAAGCTGACATCACATGCCTTTTCTGTGGCACACCACTTCTGTGGTATTCCTGCCCCAAGTCTAAAATCTGAATCTAATTATGAAGAAATGCCAAGCAAACCTAAATTGATAGAAATATTCTTCAAAATACCTTGCCTACACTCTTCTAAAATGTCTCTTCAAAAAAAGTCATGGTCATAATGACAAAGAAAGGCCTAGAAATCATTCTAGATTAAAGGAAACTAAAGAAACATGAAAACTAAGTAAAGTATGACCTGGACTGCATTGTGAACCATGCAATTTATGTTTATTTTTTAGAGATAAAAAATAAACATAAAGACGTTATTGGGGTAATGGATGAAATCTGAATATAGGCTATGGAGATAATAATAGTGTACCAGAGTAAAAATTCCTGATTTTGATCACTGTGCTGTGGTCATCTAAGAGAACGCTAAGGACTAAGGGGCAAAATGTCCACAAGTTACTTTTAACTTTTCAAGAAAAAACCACATACGTATGTGTATACACAGATACAGACAGAGAGAGGAGAGTGAGCATGAAGGATAAAGCAAATGGGCAGATGTAAGATTTGGTGAATCTAAATATTTTTTGTACTATTTTTGCAATTTTCTGTAAGTTTGAATTATATTAAAATAAAAAAACGTTTTAAAGCGTACATGTCAACAACTGCAAAGAAAACCCATGGAATTTTATCAAGAACATACCAGAAAATTTAGTTTCAGAAAGTGCATATATCACCTTGCTAAAGCAAAAGGAAACTACTTTTTTTTATAAACCAAAAGATTCTATTCAGCAGAGTGAAGTTAAAAAAATAAAAAACCAAAAAGCTAACACTGTCCTCAACATATTCATTTCAAAAGCTGTTTGTTCTAAAGGGTAAGAAGAAAAAGTCCAATTTCCTGAAGATCTAATCTAGTATTATCCACACCAGGTGCAATAGCCTATCTTACCCAAATAAATCAGGCCAAACCTATGCCTCTAAGAGCAAGAAAGGTCACCATGCGAACAAACTGCCCATCTCAAACAGAAGGAGAGCATGTGAGCAGTGCTCTGTACAAATAAGGGGGGCTTACATTCTGGCACAGCTGCTATCAACAACGAGATGACTTTGACATTAAAGAAAAAATTACTTGAGGCCAAACTGGTCCAGTTATTTTTTTATATACACACAAAAACACAATAATACTTTTTGTATAACTTAAAATGAAAAATCTGAAGTAAATGCTTTGTATATTTATGAAGACAAAAGACCAGAGGTGATTATTAAGAATTCTGAAGCAACCATAATTCCTATGTCCTGTGTAACCACGAATAACCTTTTGACTTCTTCTCTTCCCTGGTCCTCACATTCACCTTGTCCCTTTTTTCTTTCTCAACTGTCCTGCCCGTGTAGGCTCATCACAACCACTGCTTAGCGCTGACAGGGGTGGCCAGAACCACAGAGGCTGCTGACTGTGTACAAGTGTGCACAAGAAGTGGCACATTTATTCTGATAGGCATTCAAAGGGAGCAAAATATCTTCCAAAGCATCTCACTGGAGAACAATTCCTGCTGGGAAGTGTCTCTGGGCTTCAGTGGGGTCTGCCCCCACTGAGATGCTGCAGGCCTTGGGGAACAGCACCTGGCGAGCCCTGACAGCTGGGGGAAGGGCGCGTTGTGACTTACAGCTGCTTTCCCCAAATCTGGAAAATTTAAACAGTTTAAAAACTAAGAGGCAGGGATATAAATAATCAAAAATTAATTGAAAACTTAGATTTCACCTTTAACAATCTTACCGAAAACACACTTGTTTGGTCCTTCCTCCCCTTAGTAACAGAATACTTCCACCTCCCCCTGCCTGCTCTACTCTTCTGCTGCAGAATCCTCCCTGAGAATGCTAATGTCCACAAGAAAGGACACTTAATTGTACAAAGTTCAAAGAAAAACAACACCTCATGATAAAATAAAATGTCAGGTAAAGTTAATATTTCTTTTCCAATTTCTGTGTCTCAAGAAAAACATCAAAGTTCTGGTGAGAGGAGAGAGCTAAGTGGGCCTGTGTAGGCCTTTACATACGGCTGACTCGAGGATGCGAGGTGAGAAGCACGGTTCTCCACACTGAGAAATCTAAGGCTTGGCGAAATCAGGTGACTGGCCTGAGATTACATAGGCACGAAATGCCTTCAAAATCAGGTCTGCTGACAACTAAATGTATACTCGTGTGTCCCTCTTCTGCCTCCCTGGAAATCTTCTAACACTACAGGAAAATAAAAATATCTTGACTTTTCAAATACACCAGGAGGAAAACAGTTCTAGAAATAAAAATTTCTGAAATGAATTTTAAGTATATAGGATATACGGTGCTTTCAGACTCTGCCAAATTGATCTCTATGTAATGTGACTAATTGGCCAATTTCATAAGTCAAATGAAAATTATAAATTTACCTTTCTTACTGAAAAAGAATGTTCAGACTTGTGTTAACTGTATGAATCACTAACAAACTACCTGGTAAAAGTTAAAAACAACAGGGTGGGAGGTGATAACAACAACATTTTTCCCTTTGGTGTCTATAATATCTTTCTAGGGAAAGCTATGCTCCCCTCATAACAACCTACTCAAACATTTCATCTATTTGTTCTCTGTCCAATCAGCTTTTACATGGCTCAGACATCTTCTTACCAGCTGGGGAACAGGAAATAGTAAAACTTCCTAGAAGCTTTTTCCTAGCAATCTGTTTGCTAGCCAGATACAGTAGCACATATGTTAACTTAGCCAGGAAAATTTTCCAGAGCATAGTGAAAAGAGGCCTTAGGGGAAGCCAGCGAGCCAATGAACACAGCAGTTGAATATTGTAAGACAGTTCTTCCCTTGCTGGAAAGCTCAGATCAAATTCCCTGCAGGGCCCATCAATTTCATACTTCATTGTCTGCAGTAGGTTGCTGTTAATAAGCCACGGGCCACCAGTGTGATGAGGACACTATCTCTGAAGCACCCTGGGGTTTCTCTATCATGAGAAATGGCAGAAACACATTTTGTGCTGCTCTTGTTAAGCAAGGTTGATTGTTCGTTATTATTAACAGGTATTTGTTGGCAAGGAACAATATGAACTATATAATTAGATACAACATCTGTGCAGCAGGTTTTGTATTCAGGCAGTACTCTTTCTCTGTAGAGGGGAAAACAAATAAAAAACATCAGGTTTAAAGTCTGAGTACTATGTATTTATCTATCTAAAGTGCACCGCTGATTTAAAATTAATTCTAACCTAATAAAAAACAACTTCCCTCCAACATCTTTGAAAGGCTAACCAATACTAAGTGAAATTAATAGATGCCTTGATTCTTTCCCTGTCAGTGGCCCCAAACTTTGGCGGCAAAATTTGGCTAAAGTAAACCTCTTAAACCAATTACTGAATTCAAGCTCTTTGTTTATATCTGCCAAAAACAAAGGACAAAAACTTGTCACGTGCTCTGTTTCAGATTAAAACCAGGTCATCATTTATTGCCACAGATACTAAATTTCTCACTGAAGAGTTTCTTTCTGTATTCACTTTCCTTTAACAATAAATACACTTGACAAACTGCAATAATTTGCAAAGAACAGAGAGCATTACAGAGAACATTGCAGGGTAAGTGCTATCACACACTGAATACTTTACTAATGGGCTAAAAAATGAAAACATAAAATAAAAATAAAAGAACTGAGAAAGAGAAATTTGCAAATATTCTAAAGCATCATAATAGTGTTCCTTTTCCAAACTAAAATTGATCTTTAAAAATTTTTCTTGTCCTCTTGACATGATGCACTGAGAGGAAAACAACATCATTTCTGTGACAGTCCTGCTCAAAGCATGTCACGTACATCTAACCATTAAAAAACAGAGAAATCCAAACTGAGGCACATTCTTCAAAGTAACTGGCCTATGTTCTTCAAAAATGTCAAAGTGAAGAAAGACGAATACTGAGTGAGAAAGTGTTCCAGATTAAAGGAGAGAGAGAGAGATGATTTTTCTGATACTTTCAAGGACTTTAGTGGGACAAATGGCAAAATCTGAATAAGGCCTGTGGTATTGTACCAATGTTAATTTTCTAATTTTTGATAATTTTTTCTTTTTGTTATGTAAGAAAATGTCCTTTTTTCTTGCTTTTAGGCAACATACTCAAAATTCAGGAGTAAATAATGGGCATCATGTCTGCAAGAATCTCAAACAGTTCAGAGAAAATGAGAGGAGCAGAAATAAAGTGAATATGGCAAAATGTTAACATTGGATAAAAGGTATACGAGACTGCTTAGTACCATTCTTGGAACTTTTCTAACTCTAGAATATATATCAAAATATAAAGCTGTAACAGAATACGACAAAAGAAATCTTACACTGCTTTAGGAAATACTACAATTCAAGATATATGTTTAATTAAAATAAAGTGACCTTGGACTTCACACAATCTATATCTCTTGATTGTTTTCCCATATCAAGCAGTTGCTGTTGTAAGCTGCACTTACATAGTTTTCTCTCAAATTTACCTAAACCAATAGGGAAGAATGACATGATAGTCCCTAACGGCTGATCATTTAAAATCACTTATAAAGTATTGTCTTACTGAGTCAAACAAACAAGAAGAATAATATGTAGCTGAAATAAGCAGTGTTTTAAAATAAATGCTATTTGTCACTTTCTAACAAGTATTGCAAACAAAAAGATTACGGAAGTGTTGCCATACAGAGGTCCTTCAAGCTAACGTGAAAGAATATGCAAGACACGCACACACATGTGAGTTTTTGTTGTTATTTAACCTATAGTCTATAAATGGGTTGTTAAAACAACAGCTAACACTTACAGCACTCTTACCACGCCAGTACTTTAAGATGCATTTATTCTCTAAAACCCTAAGAAGTAGGTTCTATTATGAATGCCAAGCTAAGATGGCACATCCCTCTGAAACTGCAAGCTAGTTTCTTGGCTTCAAATGCCCTTTTTGGTCATTTCCACCTGTGAAAATCATACACGAAAGTTCAAAGGTCAACTACAACCAACTCTGCCTCAGTTGCACGATCAGAATTAATTACTCTTATTTCTGAATTCCTATAAGCCTTTATTCATTAGAATTTTTAAATATATATTAACACTTCCTACATCTAAGACACTGAGTTATTTGCAAGAGCTCCCAAGGTAGAAGGAGAGATTATTAACATAATTTTAATTATATAATAAAACAATGGTGTTATGAATAAGGCCTTGAATTTGCTGGAAACTTATCAATGTGCCAAGCAGGGTATTAAGAACTTCACAACCATTATCTCATTTAAGCCTTACAATCATCCTATAAAGAAGTCATTATTAATACTCCCTTTTTGCAGAGGAGGCAACTAAGGCTTAGAGAAAACAAGTAACAGGTCTAAGCAGGCATAACTGGTAAATGACAGGGCCTGGTCCATCTGACTCTACAGTCTATGCTTTTAAACAATGTCCTGCCCTCAAGGGTGACGGTCTAATGGAGGAGAAAACATGACCTCAATAAACTACAGTACAAGGTAAAAAAGGGAAGGCTTTTTCATAAAATGAGAAGGCAGAGGCTGAGAAAGGTCTCCAGGTAACCACTGAGCCGAGTACCGAAAGACAAACAGATCTGTGGGAAGAGAGGAGTGCTGTTCCAAACTGACGGTGATGGAGAGGATTTGGGATGCTGGGGATGAACAGGAGAAACAGAAACTAGGTATGTCTAGAAGGTCCACATTCTGCATAAAGGAAACTTACATTAGACAGACAGGCATATATATCAGCTAAGAAGGTTAAATACAAAATTACAGGATTTGAATTTCCTCACTAGCATGAGATGCATAAAGTCAGAATCAATTCAGCATCCCTAGTTCTAAGAATGTACCAGACACAAAAACGTACCAGGCAGAAAAACGAACCAGACACAAAAACGCACCAGGCACAAAAACGCACCAGACACAAAAATGTACTAGACACAAAAATGTAAGAATACATTTTTGTTTAGCAAGAATTTAGCAGGCTTTTAATAAACAGTACTACTAATTTAATTTTTGTCAAGGAAGTAATTCTCAGGAAGGTACTACGTGGAGAAATACTAAAATAGAATATATCCAGCATAAAAGGCTAAGTAGAAGAACAAGGTGAGAAACAGCACAGCGGAAGAACAGCTGTGCTCATGCTGGACTTCTGAGGCCTGCCCAAGCTTCGTGTATGACCCAGCCTGCCACTCGGAGGTTAAGCGAAAATGGGCATTTACACAAGCTTTTTCCTTCTGGCAATCTCTGTTACACCCTGTAAAAATACAGCTGATGTGTATGGACAAACAAACAAAATCTGACTGTTTCCTGATTGTGAAAGTTACATATACATACCTGTGGTACGAACATTGAGAAACCAACCACCAAACACACCCACACAAATGAAACAATCAACTTTAAAATCCACCAACCAAAGAAAACTACTATTAAAAATTTGGTTTGAAGAACTGACAATTCTGGGGATTCTAGGAAGAGAAAACAGCAGTTGCACAGACACAGAGGCAAAAAATCAGATGGGACTTCTAAGGATCTGACGATAGCAACTTGGAATACAAATCTGGGGAGGACAGGGAAATGGTGGAGGAGGAGGCTGCAACAGATCAGAAACTGCATCTTGTGGAGTCATAAACTGTGCCGCCCAAGGGTATGTTAATTTAGCCCAAGCAGTACCAGCTCCTTCCTCCATCGTCAGATGACCATTAGGTTTGTTAACAGTTGCTTTATGTACTTTGGTGCTCCTGTGTTGGGTGCATAGATATTTATAGTGTTACGTCTTCTTGGTGGAGTGTCCCTTTTATCATTATATACTGCCCCTCTTTTTCTCTCTTTACCTGTTTTATCTTGAAGTCTACTTTGTCTGATGTAAGTATGTCAACACTTGATTTCTTTTATTTGCCATTACCTTGGAGTGTTGTCTTCCATTCCTTCCTTCTGATCCTTTGTTTGTTGTTGGAGTTGAGATGTGTTTCCTGTAGGCAGCACATTGTTGGGTCTTGTTTTTTAATCCATCCCACCACTCTGTGTCTTTTTATTGGAGAATTCAATCCATTTACATTTAGACTGATTATTGATATATGAGGGCCTAATGCTGCCATTTTATTCCTCATTTTCTGGTTCTCCTGCATTTCCTTTGTTTCTTGTCCTGTGTATTCTGGACTACCAATTCGTTCAGGCAGTTTTCTATGCTGGTTTTCTTAGTTTTCTCTTTATTTATTATTTATGTCTCTGTTCTAGATATTTTTTTTTAGTGGTCACCATGAGGTTTGTATGCAAAATGTCACAGATGCGATAGTCCATTTTCTGATAACCTCTTGTTTCCTTAGACTAAGCCAATTCAATCTCTTTCCTTTCCCCCTTCTAAGTTGTTTTCGTCACATCTTGATCCATCTTGAGTTGTGAGTTTGTAATTAAAATTACAAGATTATATTTTTGATGTTTTCCTTCCCTTTACCTTTAATGTTACACTTGAGTGTTTACTAACCTGTTCTGATGGATAGCTACAATTTTCTGATTTTGTCTATCCGTTTATCTCCTTAATCACAGCTTTATAACCCTTTTCTTTTTTTTTTCAGGTATGAGGGCCTTCTTGAGAATTTGTTGTAGGGGGGATCTTGTGGCAATGAACTCTCAGTTTTTGTTTATCTGAGAAAGTTTTTATTTCTCCACCACATCTGAAGGATATTTTCACTGGACAGAGTATTCTTGGCTGAAAGTTTTTGTCCTTCAAAGATTTGAACATGTCATTCCAGTCTCTCCTAGCCTGTACGGTTTCTACTGAGAAATCTGCTGAAAGTCTGACAAGGGTTCCTTTGTAGGTTATTGTCTTCTACTTTTCTGCCCCTAGTACTTTTCTTTGTCATTGACTTTTGCCACCTTCACTTCTATATGCCTTACAGTAGGTCTCTTTACATTGATAGGGCTAGGTCATCTATTGGCTTCTTTCAGTTACGTTTCCAGCTCCCTCTCCAGGTTTGGGAAGTTCTCTGTTATTGTTTCTTTGAACAAGCTTTCCGCTCCATTCTCATTCTCTTCTCCCTCTTGAATACCTATAATCCTTATGTTGCATTTCCTAATTGAGTCGTAAATTTCTTGGAGAATTTTTTCATCTCTTTTTCATCTTAGTTCTCTTTCTCCATCTGAAGCATTTCTACATCTCTGTCCTCAATATTGCTGATTCATTCCTCCATAATATCAGCCCTATTGTTCAGGGAGTCCATATTCTTCTTTATCTCATCCATTGTGTTTTTCATCTCCAATATTTCTGATCTGTTCTTTATAGTTTCAATCTCTTGTGAAGTAGGTCATGAATTCACTGAAGTGTCTATCTGCATTTTCTTGTAACTCATTGAGTTTTTTAATGTTAGCTACTTTGAATTCTGTGTCATTTAGGTTATAGATTTCTGTGCCTTCAGGATTGATTTCTGGGTACTTGTCATTTTCCTTCTGCTCTGGAGATTTAATATATTTTTTCATACTGCTAGATGGCATGGATTTGTGGTTGTGTGTTGTGGTGGTATTTGATTGCCGCTTCCACCTGCCACCATCAGGTGTGGGTCAACAGCTGCATATTCTTAGCCCACTGCAATATGTAGCACAGCTCCCAGGTGCTGAATTGGGGTACTGGGAGGTTGGGAGGGGGGCTTTCTCCTGCACAATCTCAGGGGCTTCTTGCTCTGTCCTTGCTATCTGCTCTCCTGGGGTGTTAGCCTGATGAAGAAACTCCTGTGACAGCTAGTCATATCTGTGTGGGGCCTCCCCCCAGGTTGTGAGGGACCTCAGAGAGCAATGATGTTCCCATGGAGGGCCAAACCCTCCCCTCTTTCCTCTCGGAGCTGTGTGCAGTCCCTGGGTCACTGTCTTTTGGGGAGGAAGAGAAGATTTCTCTTACCTTGTTCCACTTCCTTGGGGGTGGCGCTCCAGCCCCTCCATCTTCTGACATATGGCTGCGTGGGTCTCTCAGACGTCTTATGTTGTGTGGATGTCCTCTGTCTGAATATGAATGTCCTGTTCATTGTATCTTAGAGGGGAGATTACAGGGAGAGCTCACTCTACCACGATGCTGACGTCACTCTCATAAATATATTTTTAAGTTAAAAGAAAAAGGTAAAGAACTGTAGAATTCTCTCATGAAAAAGAAAAGGAAAATGCTGATAATTTTCTCTCATCTTAGTAGTGAGCTCAAGTTTTTGTAAAACATAAGCTCAAACTTTAAGAAGTTAATTTCTTGGTTTTTGAAAGAGTGATCACCACCCACCCCAGTTCTAAGGGTACAGAAGAGAAAGAAAAAGGATGCTATTGCTGTGAACTGCCATGGGAACCATAATGCTGGACAGTTTAGGAAATAGTCTTTAGAGGATCTTTCAGAATGCTTTATTCTAGTCAACCACCTGGTTGTATGACCTGAGGATGGACACAGGGCTTGCAGTTTTTGTTTTTTTTTCATGTTAAATTGTTTTCTGGCTTCTTCACTTCATAGGTTTAGCAAACGTGTTAGAAGAATATGCAAGAATGTAAACAAACTACTAACAAAAGAGAAAATGCCTCTAGTCAATAAACACGTGAAAAATATGTTCAATATCCTAATAATCAAAGAGCCAACCACTGAAAACCAGTTACCTTTAACCAACTAAATTAGGCAATAAAATTCCTTAATGACACTATTCCAAGGTAGACAAAAGTCACTAAAATTGGTCCTATCATGTCGGTACTTGTAAACTGGAACAACATTGTAGAAAAGCAATTTGGTAATAAATAACAAGAGCCATAAATTTGTTCATGCTTTTGGCACAGTAATCCATTTTCTGGGTATACAACTTTAAAAATAATAATTAAAACAATATGGGAGAAAGGCATTTGCATGAACCTAGTCACTGCAGAGAATTTATAATGATGAAATCTCAAGTGCACTTTCAAGGTTCAACAAGAAGATGGTTAACTAAGTCATGCCCATCTATCTAATGGGAACACGAACAAGAAAGGCACGTTTTCCAAAAGTGTAAGACTCAGTCTATGAATCCACAGGCATCAATGTGATTTACCACAGTGAATCCTTATGTGGGAATTATGAATAAAATGAAATCAATCAAACAAGACTACACAGATGAGTCTTAATATCTGTGCCAACCATTTGCTTATTTGGTCTTAGAGCCATTCCCCGCCCCTCTTGGCTTTATTCCGCATAGTAGGGAACTACATTTCTGTTTCCCTGCTCTCTGGCTCCTGGCAGTATAAACAAATGAGCGGCACTGGCAGAAGACTGGAGGGTAGAAGGAAGAGAGAAGCCACAGGCTTTCTCCTCTGCCCTCTCTGTTTCTGGCAGTGTCTCCACCAGCACCTGAATTTCCCCTGTGGCTTTAGTTCACCCAAACTGTCCTGCTCTCCATGGTTCCAGCTTTTGCCAGGTGCCCCCAGCTCCTGGGTTCTAGCAGCACTGCCTTGCCCTGGCAGCCTCCTGTTGTCCCTGTTCTCTGGGATAAGTCACCACCTCCTTGTTTGGCTTCTAGATCTTTCATCACCCATGTAACTCACATCCTGTATTAAATTATCCCTGCTTGAAATACCTAGAGTGGTTCTCTTTTCTGAAAGGACCTTGAATAAAACAGTATCTCCAATTAATGTAAAAAGAACAAAGCTGGCTGATGACAACAAATATATCACGCTATCTGTTAAATGGTTTACATCACTGTGTGTCTGCACCTGATCCTCATGGGACCCTGGCTTTCAATGAGGCCAACTCCAACTATGTAGCAATCTCCTAGATCTCTCATGTGAGCTGTTTCAAGATTTGGAAGAAATTATGTCACCCTTTAAATGAAGGGCTGCACTTTCTAGTGAGTTTTCTTCTAGTCACTGAGTACTTGGAAGTGGCTGACAACTGCACAGCAAAATTCTCTGCTAAAAATACAATATGTAGTTACAGTCTAAGTAAGTTATTAGGACTACACACACAACACGCCACCTTCTGAGATAATACTGGTTAAACAAGAGTTTTTATCTCTTAAGAAAACAGGTTTTCAAATTGTTGGTAACAACTCATGGGTCAATGTAGTGGGGTATAACAATTTAGTGGGTCAATGTAGTGGGGTATAACAATTTAGTGGGTCAATGTAGTGGGGTATAACAATTTAGTGGGTCATGACTACTATTTAAAAACAAAAATGAGAGAACAGAATATAACATGGAAAAGAACAGAAAATAGGGTACATTGCTCATAAGAGGGTAAGATTTGTAACATAAACTCTAGTTTCAGTTATACAGCATGTGTGTATATGCGATTGTAGGTGCATGTGAATTGGTTTGTGATGGACAATCTGTTTCTGTATAAAGGTCAAGTTTAAAAAATTTTGAAAGCCATCACACACTGATACCCCTTGCCTAAACTTAAAAGATATGAAGTGATTACACCTCAGTTTTTTCTCAGTGGGATAAGTTAAAGAAAAACGTCTTCATTTGCTGCATAAAGTTCTTTGGTTGAACATTAAAATTAAGAGAATATGATTAGAAGAACCTGGCAGATCTCCCATATTACTCATGCTAAACATTACATTGAATGTGTCCTCTCAAACTTCATACACTGAAGGCCTAACCCCCAATGTGACTGTATTTGCGGATGGAGCCTTTCAGGAGGTAATCACGGTTAAATGAGGCCATAAAGGTGGGCCCTGATCCGACAGGACTGATGTCCTCGTCAGAAGAGGAAGAGACACCAGAAGTGTACGGACACAGAGGAAGGACCCTGTGAGGACATGGTGAGGAGGCGACATCTAAAAGCCAGGAAGGGAGGTCTCACCAGAAGCCAATGCTGCTGGCACCTCAAGCTTGGACTTCTAGCCTCTATGGGTGTGAGAATATGAATTTCTGTTAATAAAGCGACCCAGTCTGCAGTATTTTGTTATGGCAGCCTAAGGAGACCAATACACTATCCATCCCACCTCTTTCTCCGAACCTGTTATACTTACTTACGAATGAACAAATTGGTACAGGTTAAAGTAAGTATTGTCAACTAGAGAGATGTACAATAGTATAAATTAGCTGTTGTATAAGATTACATTTAGTATATCTGAGTGAGATATATGAGCGACAAAGTATTTTAAAGATATTAACAATTTACTTTTTGATACATCGTTTATTTTCTATAAAACTTGTTTTGCTCTTTAATTTGCTAATATACACATATATATAAGTACATATACAAATAAATACTTTTTTGGTGACTGATCAATATTTTTTGTATAACTTAGAGTCACACTGTTAAACTCTTGATGTGATTTCCTGTCCTAGTTTTGTTTTTATTATAGCCCACTCCTTTTAATTTTTATCACTTCTGGAGAAAAATTTTCGAGTGATGAGAATATATGTAAGAAAGAATGCAACCAAATGCAAACAATGACTCTGAAACTGTAAATATGTGAAGGCTTCTTTCTTTGGCCAATAATGATCCTACGACGACTTTATCAGTGACCCCTGGAAATGATGGGGTCACAAGTAGCTCTGGGGAAAAATACAATTATTACTACACATAAATTTTTGATTCACTGAGAATAAAAGCAATATGAAACCTTGAAATGGTTTGAAATGGGAGAAATGTGGTCAGAAAACTCATGAGTGCAACTTTGACTCTAAATTTTAATGCAATGTACAAGGCTCTGGTGCATCTCAGATTCTACTTCAGATTTCTAAAAATACCAACATAACTGCGCTATGTTTACAATAGCTTCTCTGGTAATGCAGGACAAAAATGCATGATCCAGCAGAACACTGAGAACTGCTATGCAATCTCTTCTTTGTGGACATGGACGAGCAGCACAGTGACTGGTTAGTCTGGCTCTGTGGCCGCACTTTTAAATCACAACCTAGCTTCAAATCCCAGCTCTGCGTTTTGCTAGCTGTGAGACCCTGTGCAGGTTACCTGATTTCTCTGTACTTCAGCTTCCTCAATCTGCAGACTGGGGATAGTAAGAGCACATACAGCACTGGGCCATTATGTGGATTATATGGGTTAATATTAAGACAGAGTCTTGCACTCACCAAGTTCTTTATGTTTTTAAAAAGACATATATAAATGCTAGCTGAGAAGAAAAATGCTCAACTGTTAAATTCTTAAGTCTAATTATTCCCTCTTCCTTTCTCCTTATTTCTGTTTTGCGTCATCCTTATAGAGATGTCTTTTATGGTGGACTAACAATGAAGGGCTTAATAAAAATCAAATTTTCAGGAGGAATCTTAATGCCCTCTGCACTCTTAAATTCTGATCTGCATATGTGAATTTACCAAAATTGAGGAGCTCCTACAGTAAAGGAGAAATTGTGACAGGCCTGACACAGTGCCAACACTTAGTGTTGGTTCCTGCTTGTTCATCACATAA
Source organism: Equus quagga (assembly GCF_021613505.1). Lineage (NCBI taxonomy): Eukaryota > Metazoa > Chordata > Mammalia > Perissodactyla > Equidae > Equus > Equus quagga. The sequence continues at coordinate 1,744,560 of NC_060269.1, read as the reverse complement.
ACATAGAGACAGCAAGCTAGGCATTAGCAGGTGGTTATTCTAGAACTCACTTAACTTTAGAATATATTTTCTTATGAGATAGACTGTGCTTGTGTGGAATGAATTAAGTTTGTTCTTAAATGGAAACAGCTGAATTGACTAATTGACCTTTCAAAATCTAAAATGCCTTTTTACTTAAAAACATGCAGGAAAGAGTCAAATGGAAGCCATTCCTCGATAGACATTATGCTCAAGAATAAAAATATTCAGGCAATTTTAAACAACTTTATCTGAGATAAGGCACAAATCAATTTAAAACTGAGAATCAAGTTTTAAAGGTTTATGTGGGTCTGTAAGTAAAAAAAAAAAACAACCAGAAAGTCCACCAATAGAAACCAGTCACTGGAAATGGCACCCGGAGCTCTGAAATGTCAATTTCATACCGCACTACGCATAATCCACCAAACACAACCAAACTGCCGTCTGGAAAAACAGCAGCAGCTGCTACTATATCTCGAAGTAACAGGTCAGACCTATTAGCCAGGTCAGAGACAAAAGTGCAACCACTCGGACAACTCACTCAGGAATCATCTTCCATCTGTTTCAGTGTTTATCGCTTATAAATCAGATGTGTTAATTGATCTAGAAAAAGCAGTAAGTCCAAATAAACTGCAGTTTGGCTTGGTATCAGTAAATGCTAAGAATATCCTAAAACAGGTAGGAGGAACCCAAGTGAGTGAGGACAGATTCATCTAGGATTTCAAGCTGGCAGCGGAAATCCATAACCTATCTGCACAATCTGCCACCCATATGCCCTTCAGTCAGATGCCCACCACAGTGCCGACACTATCAATCTGAATCATTTATTAGGTAATAAAAATTATTCAGAGGAGGACTGACTATTTTCCATATGAGAAGTTCCTTTGGGAAAACACTTGAAATCTGGCCTCAGGGACTGAAGGCAAAGACACTTCTAACCTGAGAACAAAGCAAAAGAATATGTTGCTTTCTTACTCAGAATCTTTGGGGAATTTTTTCCCTGGGGAGAGACAGGCTGGGGGACCCGGCACTCCCCAGTCCCTCCCCGATATAGGGAAATGAAGTCTGTTAGTCATGTGCAAGTGAAGAGCAATTCCAGAAACAGAATTTTCAAACTCCCGCAGATTTGATGGGGGTGACAAGCTCCCAGACAAACAGCGGTGACTTAGACGCAAGGCACACAGGCTAATGACCCCTGGGCAAGAGGAACCGCTGGAGCTCCCTCCATGCGCTTTTGGTCAAGTTTCTCCACGGTGTATGCTCGCACTGCTACATCCCAGAAGCAAAGGAAAAAGCAAGCCAGTCACATAAAAGTCTGCAGAATCCAGAAGCCAGCCAAACACTGCTTTATGTGCAATAGACACAGTGAACTTGCCATAGCCTTTTCTCAAGGAAAGACGATCTATTCTGCCCTGAACAGACAACGCTGGTCCCTCATACTCATACTCTAGAATGGCACTTACTAATGTCCACAGGCCAGAAAAGTCACAGATTACACCGGTGCTGATGCCTCTGTTCTCTCCAGAAAGTTCATTTTTAGGAAATAATATGTCAAAGTATAAAGGGATACATAAAATTGTTAGTCGTTGTCCTTATGAAGAGTTCTGAAACCATGGAAAATGTTTCTGAAATCAAAAGAAAATAGCAACTTGCCCCACAAAAATTGGCGTTTATTATGAAAAAAAAAAAAAAGCAGCGACTGAGTTGTTTCCGCTTCACCAATCCTTCCACAGCTCACAGTATTTCATAAAACTGGTTTTCTGACATGTACTTGAAATTCCACACCCATTCTCTCCGTCTCAGCAGTGCTGTCCCCTCACTAAAACACTTCACGTTCTTCCTGCTTTTAATCCAAGGTTTACTCTGTTTCAAGGCCCACTTCAAGACCTGCTTGACCTGCGTGACATCTTCCCCAACCGAGAAAATCAATAACCTTCCTTTCTGGCCTTTTACAACACCTACTGCTTCAGTCTTTCCAATCCAGTAATCCCTTAACAACCATGGAAATTATGCTCCTAAAATGTAATATAGTTGGCAAAACCTAGGTGGTAAGATCAAAGTCTCATGGAAAATAGAGGGGTAAGGAGAAAAACAATGCTTTTAAATCTGTTTTCCTTGAAGAAAGTTAGTTCTAGAAGGCATCTATTCCCAAACAATCTGGATCTATTGGCATTATCTCCTCCTATGGGCTTCCCAATAGGAGCCCGGCTGCTGAAGGAGGTTCTCCAAGTCTGATGTTAGGAGGCTGTTACCTCTTGAGCAGCCCTCACTGACTTAGAATTCACTGTACTTGGCACTTGAATTCCCCTTTCTTTCTTTTCTTTTTTGGCAAATCTTAGCAATATGTTTGTGCTATTAACTGACCAATTACTAGGCTGCATAACAGTTTTCTGGACCAGTCTTCTTCATCTCGTGAAGGCGGAGAACACAGAGGTTTCCTGTCCAGTGCTGCTTCACAGACCCAGTGAGACGGCCTGCTCAGGAGGATGTGGAAAACTATCATGCTCTGTTACTTGGGGACATAATCATAAGACTGAGTTATCTCAAAACACTGGTTCTGAAGAATTAACATATTGCACCTCACTGACCATTCCATTAAAAAACATGAGTCTCGTAATAATGAAAAAAAGTCCATTGTTGTTCTGAGTCCATATAGATGTCTGCAGATACTGTTATTTTCAGTAAATTTTTAAAAATCAGATCTTAGAGATAATTCTTAATTTATTTTCTTCCTCTGAGGATGCTTGGTGGTCAGATTCAGTATTATATTTTCAACTCCAATTACCTTTCATACTATTTCTGACAAATAGAAATGGCAAGCAATAGGATATACTGGAGTATACGAGGAAGCCATTTGGCGTAAACCTAATTCGGCCTTTGTTTTTTTCAAAAGGGCCTGATGTGGCCGTTGAGCATGCATTGTATATCTGCTTTAAACATTTCCTATGGCAAGCACAGATGGCCTTAAGATAAAGGTGCAATGTCCCCCCACATTGGTATTTCCTTAAGGATAAGCATCTTTCCTTAGGCTAGGAACTGATTGCTGTGCTCACCTTTGATCAGCCAGCTCACCTGTGACCAGCCAGATTGAGACAACAGACCTGCCACCCTCCTGTGTCCACCAAGACAGCAGACCTACCTGCTGTGTCCATCCATTGCTGTGCTGACAGAGCAGTCTCGTGACTATTGTAAAAAGGACATTTCAATCATATGTGGAACATCCTCTTTGGGGGTATATAACCACTCTGTATACCCCACTTCTTTGGTGCCCTTTCTTCCTTTGGGAAGAAAGGCCCCAGGCCATGGTCCTCACATTTTAGCTCAGAATAAATTCACCCAAATTTTCATTTATAGATTGGTTATGGATTATTTTCGTCGACATTTCCCCCCAACAACTCACTCGTTTCACTGAAGTACTCATTAAACCTCTGCCTTGTGCTGGTCACTCAGCTGGGCCTAAGAGTCACAAATGCAAACACTGATCCCCGCCCTTAAGGAGCCCAGCCTGTTTGGGGTGGAGGGTGAGGGAGACAGCAACTGGTAAGGGAATCTCCTTTATTGAAACAAAAAACAACTCTACCATCTAAGCTCCAGGAGCAAGAAAAACTGGACCAAGCAGCCTCCACCGTGCCCTGGAGCCTCGCCTTCCAGCGGGCTCCCCTGAGTTACTGCCATCACCTTCATGCTGCCTTCCCGGGCGTGTTATTCCCGCTGAGTAATAAAAACACCTTTTTTGGGCTCCCATCAGCACAATGAAGACAGGATGGCATTTAAAAAGACTGTCCGAAACGGTTAAGGTAGGACAAATGGGAAAATAATAAATTAAAACAACATGCAGCTTAAAAAATAATCTCAGATTTCCGATCTTACCACTGCTAACTGATTTCTTGAGCTTATAGGCTATTGCTTAGCTGTCTGACACTGCCACCCTCCTAAGAACCTACAGAAGCTGCCCATGGCTGTTACAGCTTTCTGTATACAAAATGGAGCTAAAACATAAAACCTGTAGGATTTTTCAGCTTTAAGAAAAACACATTGCTAACTAAAATAAAAAAGGCAAACATTATGAGAAAAATATCTTTAGCAAATAAACATAAATATATTCACTTTATTAAGGAATTCATTCAGATTGACAAGATATAAAGAAAAATAAATGCAAGTTTAAACCTTGCTATGATAAAATACACAAAAAAATGAGTTATCCCTATTACCCTGTAAAAATTACCAAAAAAATCTGAAGAACTACTGCCAATGAAGGTGGAGGGAGGCAGCGGTGCCTGAGCACTGGTGATGGTAAAATAAACTAGTTAAAGCCCCTTTAAAATCAATTTGGCAATATGTATCATAAGCAACAAGAGGGCCCACATCCTCTATCATCTCACCTCTGGGAAACAACTCAAAGTATAGGAAAAGCCACACGCAGGACATTTCATGGTAGTGTTACCTGCAGTGTGATAGCTGAGAGCAAGTTTATATTCAACTGCAGATAATTAAGCAAAATATATTAAATCTCTCTGGTGAAATATTATGGAATCATTAAAAATTAGCCATCATACTAGGGGATGGTTGTATTATGTTTCACATTTTTAAGTTAATTTTCTCAAAAGCCAACACTGTAACTATATGAAGTAGCTGAATTCTTTAACACAGTTTGACATTAAATAACAAGCTGTACCTCACTGTCTGATAAACGAAAAGTATGGAAGGAAAATGTTTAAAGATCCAGTGGAAGTATTCATAAAGCTAGAATATGCTTTCACTAATTATAGTTTGTTGCTCTCTAAAAAGGAGAAAATGCTGCATTTATTTTGAATTAGTTTTTTTTTTTTTTTTACTAGAACCTTGTATCTTCATAGGCATTCAAGCCTAGCAAGGGTCTCTCATTAGCAGAAAATCAAGAGACTCTCTCTGTGTGAAGTAGGTTGGGTACAATGCGGCATTTGCAATTAAAGATTACAATCACCACTGCAGCAGCAAAGCCCAGCTGACACTGATCATTTCTACTCCTTGGTACAGAGATATAAAAGATCTTAGCAATAACCTACATAAACACAACTGTTTGCATTTAAGATTTTGCTCATTACAGGCATGCTGTGCTTAACAATGAGGATATATTCTGAGAAAGGCGTCGTTAGCCGACTTTGTCATGCAAACATCATGGAATGTACTTAGGCAAACCTAGATGGGATAGCCTACTACACACTCAGGCTCTATGGTACAGCCTATCGCTCCTAGGCTACAAACCTGTACAGCATGTTACTGTCCTGAATACTGTAGGCAACTGTAGCACAATGGTAACTGTGTATCTAATTGTAGAGAAGGTACAGTAAAAATACAGCATAAAAGACTAAAAAAAAAAGTGAACCTGGGGGCTGGCCCCGTGGCCGAGTGGTTAAGTTTGCGCGCTTCGCTGCAGGCGGCCCAGTGTTTCGTTGGTTCGAATCCTGGGCACGGACATGGCACTGCTCATCAAACCACGCTGAGGCAGCGTCCCACATGCCACAACTAGAAGGACCCACAACTAAGAATATATAACTATGTACCGGGGGGCTTTGGGGCGAAAAAGGAAAAAAAAAAACCAATTAAAGAAAAAAAAGGTACACCTGTATAGGGCACTCACTATGAATGGCACTTGCAGGACTGGAAGTTGCTCTGGGTGAGTGAGTGAGTGAGTGGTGAGTGAGTGCAGAGGCCAGGACACTACTGCACACTACTGTAGACTTTACAAATACTCTACACTTAGGTTACACTGAATTTATAAAAAATATTTTTATTCAATAATAAGTTAGCATTAGCTTACTGTAACTTTATAAACCTTAATTTTATTTAACTTTTTGACTCTTCAGTAATAACACATAGCTTAAAACACAAACACATTGTACAGTTGTACAAAAATATTTTCTTTCTTTATTCTATAAGATTTTCTCTATTTTTAAATTTTTTATTTTTTGAACTTTTTTGTTAAAAACTAAGACACAAACACACACACTAGCCTAGGCCTACACAGGGTCAGGACCTTCAATATCACTGTCTTCTCCCTCCACATCCTGTCCCACTGGAGGGTCTTCAGGGGCAATAACACACATGGAGCTGTCATCTCCTACGATAATGCCTGCTTCTGGACCACTTCCCGAAGGACCTGCCTGAGGCTCTTCTTGAGGAAGTGTCACTCTTCAGAAATATGTCCAAGGTGGTTTGCTTGGTTTGTCTCTTTTCCTCATCGTAGATTTGCTCGTAAGCAGATAATGCACCATGAACATTCCTCTCTATTAATGAAAACCTTTAGATCCTGGGTCCACATCTTCAAACTTTTTAAGCAGCTTGTTGAGGTCTGTAAAAGCTTCTGCTAAACCCTTCGCTGTGAATTTTCTTGGGCGTTCTTCTTTTTCTTCTCCTGCAGTTTCCTTTTCTCTTCCTCTTCTTCAGCTATGCATTCCACTGCAATTCCAACAACTCCTCACTAGTCAACTCCTCAGGAACCACCTGTAGGAGCTCCTCATCCTCATCCACACCCAGGTTCGAGCCGTTTGCCATCTCAACCACAGCCTTGTTAATTTTTGCAACCTCCTCATCCTTGGCAAATCCTCTGAAGTCATGGATGAACCTCTTGAGTGTCTTCTTCCAGATGCCATTCATACACTGCTTGGTGACATCACCCTAAAACCAAGCAAGGTTCTTGACACAGCCATAGGTGTTGTAATCCCTCCAGAACTGCATCAGTGTCTTCCTCAGTTGCAGCAATGGCCTGGGCAAAGGTCCCCCTCAGGTCGTGGGCCTTAAAAGCTACTCTAACTCCTTGATCCAGTGGTTGGATCAAAGAGGTGGTGGTGGCGGGAAAAACACCATTTGAATATTGGGATGAAAATCACCAATAAAAGGAGGATGTCCAGGAGCATTATCAACAATAAACAAAATCTCGAAAGGTGTGTTATTCTGCAAACAGTACTTCTCCATTTCACTAGCACAGCAGTTCAGGAGGGCATCTTGTAAGAGGAGCTGGGTCCTCCAGGACCTCTTACTGCTCCTGTAGTGCACTGGCGCTGTGTGCTTCTTGATGCACTTGAAGGCCCTGGGGTTCTCACTGTGCCAGATCACGATGGGTTTCAGTTTGTAGCCTGCAGCATTGCCTCCAAGCAGGACTGACATCCTGTCCTTAAAAGCCTTGCAACCTGGCACTGACTTGGCCTCCTTGTGGATGAAAGTTCTTTCAGGCATCCATTTCTAGAACAGGGAGTTTTCATCTACATTGAATACTTATTTGGCAAGTAATTTTCCTCTACAACCAGCTTATCTAGAATTTCCAAAAGTTCCTCAGCTGCCCTCACATCAGCACTCGCAGACGCACCACTCACTTCACACGATGTAACGAGTAACGATTCTTGGATCATTTAAACCACCCAGAGCAGGCAGTAAACTCAACATCGTAGTTGGGTCCAGCCTTTTCTTTCATTGCAAACTATTTTCTTTGGATGTGACTGTCATGGTGCTGAGAGGAATACACTTCTGTGTCTGGTCTTCAACCCAGGTCATTAGATGTTTCTCCATGTCTGGTATGTATGAGGCCTTCTCAAGTTTTTGTCAGTCTCGTTTCCTTCAATGAAGCAGATCCTTCAACAGCTTCTGTCACTCTGTTCTTGTTCTTCCAGATCATAGCTAAGGTGGAATGGGTCACGCTTGCCTGGCGAGCAACAGCCATCACTGATTTTCCACCTTCATAGTCCTTAATCACTTTTCCTTTCATTTCTAGGTCAATCACTTGTGTGCTCTTACTGGCAACATTAGCAGTGGACAATGAACAAAACAACATGAGATTACATCAAGCACAAGAGAAAATGATCCAATCAAGCCACACGGTAACCATGAGATGTTTGAGGCTGCAACAGGCCTAACACGGCATACTGTTTTACAGTGAACTTTTTTTTATGAGTAGAAAGAGTACACTCTAAAATAACAAAAAGTATAGTAAATACATAAACCAGTAACATAGTCACTTATTATCATTATTGTGTATTACGTACTGTACATAACTGTCTGTGCTATCCTTTTATATGACTGGTAGAGCAACAGGTTTGCTCACTCAGCATCACCACAAACACATGAGTAATGCATTGTGCTATGTTATGATGGCATCAATGTCACTAGGCAACAGGAATTTTTCAGCTCCTTTATAATCTTATGGGACCACCATTGTACATGCAGTCTGTCATTGACAGAAATGTCATTATCTGGCACATGACTGTATTGCTAAAAACACAAGCTCTATGAGAAAGGAGGAAAAGATCTGGAATGCAAGACCATTTGTCTGAGAAATGCACAAAATTTGCTGTCCCCAATCAAGATCTTTAATTTCAGGGTGAGCATTGTGGTCAAGGGTTTCCAAATGTGAGGAGAATTTGAAGAGGTGCTCCATAATCTCTAACCCTTACCTCTAGTATAACTCAAGTGCATTCAACAAATGGGAAATTACTTGGTATAATATGACCTGACAGTATTAACAGATAGTGAAAAGAATAAGAGAAGAAAACAGCTGCAAATGTTAAAGGTAACCATATTGCAACAATGAAGGGTAGAATTCATGTTGAGAATGGAAATTCTTAATATATTTTTATATGCTGCTTTTGATTTTAATCAAATTGATTCCAAATTTTAAGTCTCTTAAGCAAAGACTCCAAAAGTTAGAGGGTTATTACAACTCCTCTCCCTACCTAACCCCCACAACTCTAGGTTTTAAGAAAAATCACATTAAATAGCAATTTTCTAGAACAGGTAAGGTCATTGAAAGTAATTTTCAGGGAATTACAGTATGGATTGAAATAACTTTTGTTGGACGAACTACTATTCTAAAACATTTCCACCCCTAGGTTAATAAATTTCAAATTTTATTAATTTTGCCAAGATGACAGCAATACAATCAGTGCAACTTCGTGCACAGGAGATCTGCACGGGTGCTGTAAGAGAGAACCGTGGCCTAAACTCTGAAGCATATGCACGCAGAGGTAGAGCCTGGACTCAGCTGACTGACGTGTCTTGACTGTGTGTTACACGATGCATGTTGCTTAACCTCTCCATGAACCTCAAATTTCCTCATTCTAGATGATCTCTACTGTCTCTCAGTTCTGAATTTCCATAATTAATCTGCCAGATATCTTAGGTTTGCACCCTCCAAATTCAACCAGCTCTCTGCCCTGGAGGTTGACCTGCACACGCTGCCTCAACAGGCCCCCTGGCATCTAGATGGATTTGTCAGTGAGCAGCCTCAGCAGCAGACCAGACAGGAAAGGAGAACGAGGGCAAGGTATCTTTCCTCTGGCTTCCGCCCCTGCAGTCACCTGAGGCTGCCTTTGTCTCCTGCCTGAAGCCTGCTCGCCTCTCGTCAGCTTGCTGAGGGGCCTCTCTCTCCCTGCTTTCCCTCCCACGCACAGTCAGACCTACAGGTGGAAACAGCTCTGCGGCTACTCACCTCAGGCTCCTGCCCTGTCCCTGTACGTTCAAGACTTCCTGCCCACGACTTTGTAATTAGTCCCTCTACATATAAATTCACCTCCAATTATCCCTATTTGAAAGTGCCGTCTTTTCCTATTGGGAATCTGACTCATACAATCACTTTTTAAAGAGTTTGATCAAGGGGTGTAAGTCAGAATCTAGTATCTAACGAACGGTAGCTGTGTAAATTTGAGTATTGCTTATTATTGAGATTTAAGGTCACTTGAAAGAAACTTATCAAAAGCACTTATTTTATAAACAAAAAAATTAATTTAAAACATCTTTTTGGTTAGATCATAGTCTGATTAAACCAATAATTACTTGATTTTGCAATAAAGTGTCTGGAATAGATGAAAGCAGAAGGGTATGACTGGAAAGCAATTTCTAAGTCATTTTTTTAATATTGCCTTTGGCAACTTGGTTTTCTCTTTTCTTGTTTTGCTGAAAAAATTTAAGTGTGAATTTGTCCCTAAGAGCATGGAAGTAATCACTCAATAAAGTTGTTTTAAAAAAAAAGAGGAAGAGGACTTGGCCCTATCTAAATTCTCCCCCCAAAAACCCTGTAAGCAGTTTTTCATGTCTAGTTGTTAATGTATGAACTGCCATAAAAACTTGTCTTCTCATTGCAATCGACAAATCAGTAAAATTATCATATAAAAAATTTGTTTTTAAGAGGAGGAGATGTCCTGGGAATTGAGTTTACCTTAGTTTTATAAAATGTTTGCTATGTAATGATACGTGAAATTCCTAGGTATTTTTTCCTAGGAAGCATATAAGGTTGCACTTATGTGCATAGAATACAGCCAACTTTCTAATGTAATCACTAGTTTCAACATAAAAACTAATTTAATAATTTTCCAAAAACAACTGTATAAAATTCACATCCAGAAACATTATGCTACTGATTACTAATACTGTATACTTACGCCATTTAAATAATGACCGTTTTCTATTTATAACTATACTTTGGTCTTATGGTTAAGGATAATTTAAAAAAAATTCCTCTGATGGTTCAGTCTTGACAACTTTGTGGTTGCAGAGCCTGTGAGCTACTGAGACTGCACAGCTATCTGGGAAATTGACTTGCTTCAGGTATCTTCCCAGTGTAGTTAGGCCTAATTAAATAAAAATAATGAATGGGTTTGGGTGCTGAGCAGAGCTGGTTCAAAGCACAGAATAAAATAGTTCATTGTGATTTTAATCATAACTGTCTGGAATAGAACGGAGAGTGCCAATTTAAACTGAAATGAATAATACTAATTAGTTTCCTTTAGCAGAATAATAAGGCTCCACATCATTAGCATTCCCGCTGTCTCCTAAATGTGACTATAAACATTTATAATTTTTAAAAAATAATTCTTGAAAGTTTGGCAATATCAAGAGTTTTAAGCTTAAAAACTGAATCTCAGTGTGAAATATTCAAAGCAGTCTGGAAAGGCAATTCAGGAGTTAAATCATATAAAAATACCTGTTTGCAAAGGTACAAAGCGGAATTAACACAGCGCTGGCTTTGCATTAATTATACACAGAAGTCATCTTTCAGAGCAGTGATACATAGTTTATATACAACTCTGCAAGTGTTTTGGGGTGCTCATTCATTTTGTCCTCATTAGGAATGATGTTAAAGGTTGGAACTAAATACTTTTTTGCAGCTATCTTTGTCTTAGAGCAAAGTTTCTTTCCTATTCTTCATTGCTTCTGGATGACACCAACAGTAAGTTTTGCTCTACTTAAAATGGGTACTTACTGAAAAATCACCCATTAATAATTAATGTAAAATTTCTGCAAATTTTCATCTAAAGCTGCCTCAATCTAAAACATAAAAGCCTCTTATTACGATACCCATTATCTGTGTTCATTGGAAAAACTCAAGAAAAAAAACTGAAGGAAATTCTTAGGAAAAGCCTTATCTTAAAGGGGCTACACCTCTCTAGTCCTAAGAGAACTCAGCACTGCCGGAAACACAGCAGGACTGGACTGCGCTCCAGACTGCTCCCCCGAAAGGTCCCGCCCCAACCACAATTCAAGAAAACTGAGGAGATAAGAATACTTGCCTGGCACTGTTTCTCAGGAATAAACATTCCATTACTCACATAAATCCTATTCCAACTTTCTGAAGCAATTCAATCTCTGAAACATACTAACATTTAACAATATTCACTCCTGAATGGATAATTTGAGGTTTCTTATCAGTGAATTCATAATTTCCTAAAACAAACCATGGTAACTCTCAAACTTGCCTAGTGCTATAATAAATGACTACTGCAGTCAGGAATAGACCCAAATCTCCTCGACTGTTCAACAAATTCTCAACCTGTCCATTTGTATACAAAAAAAATTTCCAAATAATTTTCACACTCTACCTATGAATTAATTGAAACAAACTTCAGATAAATTTGTATAATCACATACATACTTCCTCATGTCAAATACTTTTATTTTGTTTTAAAAACCAATACTCTTAAAAGATTCTATGTAATCAGCCCTAGACAAACTGGCCAGTAAAACCGTTCTTGGTAATCAGTCATCACGGGTTCTGCTTGCAAAGTACTTAAAAATATGGTCTATAAATAGTATTCTTGAAGTCTAACCCAGAGGATAGAACAAAGTATAATATAATACTGGGAAGAATTACAGCAAATCTAACTCCAAGAGAAAAAAAAGACCTTTAACTTTTTTCTTTAATCACATACCACAGTTAACTGCACGTTTAAAAAAAAAAAAAAAAAAAGGCATTGTATTTTCCTAACAAGATAATCTGGTTTCATGGCTAAAAACAGAAAAAGAAAAAAATAGGTAAGAAATCCAGTGCGGCCAAGGCTACGTGGATTTAGGGAGGCACAGCCATGAGCCCAGCTCGCCAGCCCCGCTGAGCCCCGCTGAGCCCCGCTGCCTCTACGGTGGATGCTGCTCCTGCACTTACACTTGGGGAGGACTCGAAAGAAATAAGTTTTAATGTAATCTTGCTACTCTTTTTCAGGCCTTGTTCACAGCAAAGTGGTTCTCAACAATTTAGTCAGTAGTACAATGTTATACAACTGCGTCATTTCCACCCTGAGCTGATTTAAAGTTCAAAATAAACTCATTCACTCAACAATTTGACAGTCAAAACAAAACACTCAGTCCCACTTTTCAGTACTTTGAAATGCAAATGTATAATTGAAGCTGGACACTACACTAAGCTTTCTGTATGAAAGAACTTTACTTCTCATGAATGTCACATCCACAACATAGACAGCAGCATGACATCCTCAAGCAACTTCCAAGTTTTCTGGTGGAGGGGCAGGAGCCTTAGTGCAAACTAGCGGCCAGGATTAATACTTGAGCTACTCCTACACAATACTAATCACTATTCTGAAGCAATGCTGATATAAAGAAACTCAAATTATGTTATGCCAATATGACTTTCTCCATTTCTCTGGGAACCTGAGAACAGCAATCTGCGGAATGGAGTGTCAAATCTGAAAGTCAACGTTTACCTGTGTCTATCGGTATTGCACTGCTCTTCATTACAAAGGAAATACATTAAGATGTCTTTGTAGTTCTTGCCTTGTATCACACTATCATTTGATTTATAACTGATCTCTGGAAGTTTTCTAGTAAGTATTTTTTGCAAAAGATGAGCTAAGAAACATTTCTATATATACGTATTTTTTGTTTTGTTTTGTTTTGTTTTTCAGGAAGATAAGCACAGAGCTAACATCTGCCACCAATCCTCCTCTTTTTGCTGTGGACAACTGGCCCTGAGCTAACATCTGTGCCCATCTTCCCCTACTTTATACATGGGACACCTGCCACAGCATGGCTTGACAAGCAGTGTACAGGTCCGCACCCGGAGTCCGAAGCGGCGAACCCTGGGCTGCTGAAGCGGAATGTGCGAACTTAACTGCTGCGCCACTGGGCCAGCCCCTCAATATTCTTTATTTTCTTGATCTTTTCAATATTTCTACTTAAATTATATTTTTAACTTTTTATTCTGAAATAATTATAGACTCACAGAAAGTGGCAAAAATAGTACAGAGGGTCCCATGAACCTTTCACTGAGCTTCCCCAGTGGTGACATCTTACACAATCGTAGCACAACATCAAAACTGGGAAATTATCATTAGTACAATACTGTTAACTACAGGCTTTGCTAATTTCACCAGTTTTTACACGCGTTCATTTGTGAGTGTATGTACAGCTTCATGCAATTGGATCCCACGTCTAGATTCATATACCTACCTCATCATCACAAGGGAACCCCCTGCACAGCAGCGGCCTGCCACACCCATCCCTGTCAACCATTAATCGGCTCCCCTTCTCTCATTTTATCATTCTGAGAGTGTTAAATAAATGCAATCATATAGGTAACCTTTTGAGTAGCTTTTTTTTATTAATCATGATGCCTTTGAGATCCACCCAGATCGTGACAAGCATCAACAGTCCACTCCTTTTTACTGCTGAGTGGTATTCCAGAGCAGGGCCGCATGGGAATTCGTTTAACCACCCGCTGAAAGGCACTCGGGCTGTTTCTGGTTTGAGGCTATTAGAACACAGCTGCCACAACATTCACATGCAGGTTCTGTGTGAATATAAGTTTTCATTTCTCTGGGATAACAGCCCAACAGTGCAAGTGCTGAGTCTTGAACTTGTATAGCGATCTTGTGGTGTGGAGTGACATCCCGATGTAGTTTTAATTTACATTTCCTTGCTGGTTAAGAAGCAGACAATTTTTCATGCGTACATGCAGCAACTGTATATCCTCTCTGGTAAAATGTCTGTTCACTTCTTTTGCTGATTCTGTAACTGTATTCTTTTCTGTTTCTTTGTTTACTGTCAAGTTTTGAGAGTTCTTTACATATTCCAGACCCAAGTTCTGTGTCAGATTTGCATATATTTGTGGTTTGCAAATATTTTCTTCTAGTCTTCAATTTATTTTATCATCCTATAACAGAGTCTTTGGCAGAGCATTTTTAACTTTGATGAAGTCCAATTTATGAAAAAATTTTTTACAAATGATGCTTTTGGCGTCAGGTGTAAGAACTCTTTTTCTATCCCAACTCTCAAAGCCTCTTTTTTTTTTGTGAGGAAGATTGGCCCTGAGCTAACATCTGTGCTGGTCTTCCTCCCTCTACCTTCTAAGTATGTGGGAAGCCCCCACAGCAAGGCATGATGAGCAGTGTAGGTCCACACCTAGGATCCGAACCTGTGAACCCTGGGCCTCCATACTGGAGGGTACAAACTTAACCGCTATGCCATCGGGCCAGCCCCTCCCAAAGCTTTTTAAAATTTTTTACATTTTCTTGTAAAGTTTTATAGCTTTAAATTTTATATTTAAATCCATGATCCACTTTGAGTTAACCTTTATAGAAGGTGTGCAATCTAGACAGAGATTCATTTTCTCTGCCTATAGACGGATGTTGTTTCTCTGCCAGCATCATTTGTTGAAAAGACTCGTTCCTCCACTGAGTTCTTCATGCCCTTCTGTAGGTTCTCTGTTCTACTGATCCATGTCTATCTCTCCAATCGCAGTAGCTATACAGGAAGTCTTAACGTTGAATACAGTGATCCTCTCTCTTTTATGGTTCTTTTCTAAATTCCTTTCTCCATGTAAAATTTAGAATAACCTTGTTGATACCTACAAAAAACTTGCTGAGATTTTAATAAAAATTATGTTAAACCTATAGGTAAATTTGAGGAGAGTTTGACTATTTTAAGTGCTACTTCATGTGAAATTTTAAAAGGTTTAAATAAAAAAGGCTTAAATAAATAAAAGTCAACGTATTATTACTATATAATTATAATAAAATTGACTATTTTATATGTTTTTTTTCTTAAAGTTTTAAAATTTCACACACAGAGACTTTAAACCTTTTAAAATGTCACATGAAGAAAGTAACACTGAAAAATAAAGTCACCTTTCTAGTAGTTCTTTACCTCTTTGTTACTTTCCAGTCCAGTAAAGATTATAACATGGTACATTACTTTTATTTTTTAATTAAAAAATTCACCTAATGGCTACTCATTAAAACTGACATAAAAAATTTCTACAATCAGCATCACCTCTCTTGATTACCAAGTATAATCATTATTCTATAAAACACTAACATTTGTACATAAGGAATGTATAATACTATAACAACCTGAAGAACTTGCCTAGTAAAATTTTACCTACCTCTGCCAGTTTCAATTACTTCTATTACTCTAGCTGACTTGTCTAACTCTCTACTAGAAAAAATGAATTGAACACATGGTCTGCTCTACATCATTCACATCCATTCGCATGCGATGTCTCTCTGTCTCCATCTCGGCCTCTACACCTGTATATATTAGTGTCTGGCACTCAATCAAAAGACCATCACCTAACCAATAACAAACTTGTTCTTTGAGGCCTTGTTATATTTTAGACCATTTAATATAAATTCTGTCTATATTTATATATACTCTCTTTTAGAGGCTTTTAGTTTCAGATTAAAGTGCAGTTTAAACAAAGATTGTATTACTTCTGGTAAAGCACCAAAATGCTTGTTGAGAACCTTACTCTTGAAAGAAGAGAAAACAGTTATAAATGTGTACAATTCTGAGTCAAATATGGTCAGGTTTTGGATTTCACAGCTAAGTATAACTTATAGAAATGAAAAACATTTATGTTAGGGAATTTTTTCCCAGAAAAGTGAACAAAAAAACCCCCTTTGATCTCATTCTTTTGGTGTACTTTTAGTATTTAAATGCCAAAAGGTTCAAAATGTAACAGCCTTTATAACCTAAAGCTATTCAATATAAACAAAAACATGTTGGGGAGAATATATCCTTATGTTGTCTCTCACTGGAGAATAATTTTTTTCAAAGTAAGACAACAAATACGTTAATTTTGAATCTTGTCTAGTGTGGTGGAAAATATAAGAATCTAAAACTAATATGTCAGGAGAAAAATTTTGTGCAACTGTTATTTTTATTTAGATTACCAAGATACTTCTATTCCACTTATATTTGTTAGTATAATTGGCTTAAAGTAGAAGTTTTCATAGTTACCAAATGTTTCAGAGATACGCACAAGCTCTTACATGGGATGTATTCCATACTAAAAGCGGAAAAATAATGTTCTAGATTCTGAAGAAAAATTTTAGAAAGCTTTAATCTTGTTGTTTTTATTTTGGTGGCAAAAGTTTGAAATCAAAGCAGTCAATGCATGTGCTATCTCAGTTTCCAAGGGGAATACTTCAAAGAGCGGTCCCCAAGCAGAAGCGGCGTTAGCTGGATGCTTCTTAGAAATGCAATTCTAGGACCCCATCTCAAACCTGTTCTATTGAATCATGACTATCTCTCCAATCACAGTAGCTATACAGGAAGTCTTGGGGTAGGTCCCAGCAATCTGTTTTAACAAGTCATCCAAATGATTCTCATGGATGTCCTAGTTTGAAAAGCAATGGTTTAGGAGAATGGAACTTCCTCACATCTGCCTAGAAGCCCTAAAACAAACTTTATGTTTCAGATTCCTCAAAGGAGGGCACTACTTATACTGTAGGTGAGACAATTCTTTCTTATGGTGAACTTTTAGCATCTGTGGCCTTCTGGCATGAATAGCAATAAATGATGCTATTTACCATGTCCCACAGGGTTGGTAAGAACTTGTGAAGAATCACTCACGGGGAAAGGCTCCATTTAGTCCTTCCATTCTTCTCCTTGGATCCAACCCTCTCCAAAGACCTGACACACTCTTCCCTTGCTTGCCGAATCACCTCTGCTCGAAGAAGAAAGGAAGGGCAACCCATTGGTTCTAGATGCAGACAGTGAAGGGGTGGGGGTGAGGAAACAGAGGCCAGTCTTTACTAGTCATAGCAGGTATCACCATCTTATTTTTTTTCTTAATGTCAAGGATCAACTCATTCTTTTCAACTCCAAATATGTTATAGAAAATAAATGGGAGGGCTGGCCCTGCGGCCAAGCAGTTAAGTTTGCGTGCTCTGCTTCAGTGGCCCAGGGTTTCACCAGTTCCAATTCTGGGTGCAGACATGGCATGGCTCATCAGGCCATGCTGAGATTGCGTCCCAGACAGCACAACCAGAAGGACCTACAACCAGAGTATACAACTACGTACTGGAGGCCTTTGAGGAGTGAAAGAAAAAAAAAGAAGATTGACAAGAGATGTTAGCTCAGGCGCCAATCTTTAAGGAAAAAAAGAAAAGGAATGGGAAAAAACTGGATATTTACGTAAGTGATCCTTATCAGGATAAGCTTTTAAATATAAAATCTTAGTCATCTATACTTGCCATACATAAAGGTTGATAAAAAGGAATATCTTACTACTAAGAGAGAATAATCTGCCACTAGGATTAAAAAATTGTATATTCGCTTAGAACCATAAATTCAATCAGTCATTTACATAAAAGGAGCTAGACTTTACCAGTTTGTAACCCTTGTTCTAAGAATTCATACATGACTAAGGCAAGCAAATGAAATCTCCTAGGTTTAAAGCCCTCTAGAAGGAGAAACCTTACTATCTCCTTCTAGTAAAACTGTGCCATGAAAATTTTTTCTTTTATCTCAACCGATAAGCATACACTCTAAACTGGGTGACAGGGGTGAGGTTGAATGGGTGGTGATATTCAAGGTTTTATGCACTACCCCCATATCAGTCTCCCTAGGAGATGGTGCTCTCATGTAGCTCAAAAGAAAAACCAAGGCCTCAAGTACACCTAACTGGACCATATTTCTAAGACAGTGGAACTTTGAATATGAGAATGAAAGAGATTATAACTGGAACAACACCTAAGAACTATCTTCTTGTTGCCTTTATCTTCAACAAAGTCATGCTTCTGACTCTCTTCCTTCCCATATGACTGGTATGGTTATTCATAGGAGTAACCGGTAATATAGGAACCTAAAGCCTACAAAAATCAGCTAAAACCCACTGGAGAACAGAGAGGGCACAGGGAAACACTGCATGGAGTGAGTGGCTTAGGGCAGCTCTATTCTAGGTCTCAAGGCAAAAGACTATATCCATTCCCTCCCTCACAGTCAGAGGGCAAAGATGCAGAGGGCAAGAACAGAGGTGCCGCTGGACTGAACAAAAGGAAGAGTCCTCGGCTCACACAGTGTTGATCGGAGTTCATCAAAGTAGGAAAGCACTTACTTGAAGGTGAATAGGAACAGAGAGCACACAGCTGCCTGAATCTTCTCAGTGCAGTAGGATGCTGTTGGTTGAATATTTTCTATCAGGGAATGCAACTAACACTACCTTAA
Organism: Equus quagga; assembly: GCF_021613505.1. NCBI lineage: Eukaryota > Metazoa > Chordata > Mammalia > Perissodactyla > Equidae > Equus > Equus quagga. Next base: position 1,725,834 of record NC_060269.1, on the reverse strand, counting down.
ACCTTCCATTCCTCATTTTTTATAATTCTTCTTATATAGAACCATCTCATTAGATGCATGAGAATTTCACCATATACCCTCAAAGATGAAAACAACTGCAACAATCTGGAATTCAACTCAGTAGGTGTATTTTTCAGAGGTATGGGCACAGCAATTCTGAAATTACTGTCATATAGTGTAGGACTGAACAAAGGCGCAAACACATAGGTGATGGGAGCTATGATTTTTACTGTTAGCAAAGGTAGATACAGATACTGAATTCAGAAGAACTACAAAGAATCTTGTGGTGTTGGATTGGAATTAGAGCTATCAGTATAAACTCATGGTTTTCAATATATACATAGGTAACAGACACATAGGTAGATACAGCAGTAGATACTGATGTGTGTGTACACACATGTGTGTATACGCACATCTATTCCCTCATACATCTGTCATACGCCAAGTGCCCAAATCTGTTTCTAAACACTATTCCTAAAAGGAACCAGGGCTTCTTGCAGAAACAGCTGATTTTAGGGCTGGGGCAGGGAAATGACCAAATGAGCCCATATATTTTGTTATGCCAGAAATTTAGGAAGTAGTCATAAAATGTCTGGTCATTTCCAAAGGATCAGAGCCAGCTTGAAGAGACTCACAATCTGGGACAACGTGAGCACTGAAATAATAGTGACAGTGATGGATCATAACTTACGCAATAAGATAAAAATTCAGCATCAATACTCACAATAAATAAGCATTTGAATAGGAAAAACTTTCTTACAGTAGAGTGGAAACTGATAAATATAGAAAGACGATGGAGCTGAAGAAAATCACCATTTTGCAAATATCACAGGCAAGAAACAACAAATGAATGTAAACTAGTGAGTGAAACTTTGAAAAGAAATAAGCTATTATGTAGTCACAAATTATTTCCCCACAAACTATCTATTAATTCAATAGAGCAAAATAGTAACATGACAGTAGAGCCACGTCGCAGACACCACCTTAAGCAAATGGTTAAAGTCAGCATCCCTAGGCCCAAGCTGACGTAACGTGCCTCCTGATGCAACGCACTGAGAAGGACAAGGCTTCATGTCTGTGGTCCTCCTGCAAAAAATGTTCTACTTAAATCTAATCAGGAGGAAACAGATAAATCCAAATCGAGAGAGATGCTACAAAAAACTGGCCTGACTGCTTCAAAAAAGTCCATGTTCTGAAAGACAAAGAAAGGCTGAGAGAGTGTTCCACATCGATGGAAACTAAAGAGACCCGGCAGTCAAACGTAACCCAACTGATTGGACCACAGATTAATAACTGTATGCACTGAATTAAATACCCTGCTTTGACCATTGGACTACGGCTACATAAGAAAATGCTCTTGTTCTTAAAGGAGATAGTTAAGTTTTTAGAACTAAGGCAGCATGATGTCTGCAACTTATTCCTAAACAGTCCATAAAAAACACAATGATAACAACAACAATAATAAGGATGTAAATTAAATGTTCAGTTCTCTTTCTTCAAACTAAATAATCTCAATTGTTTTAGCCTCCTAAGTCTATAAGAGATAAAAGAATTCAAAACATTGCGAGGTTTATGTAGAAATTTAATAAGTTAAAAAAGGATCCATAGCCTCAGTTTGGTTCAACTCAATACAAAGTGGCTGAGAGTCCATCTACAAGGCCTCACACTCAAGAGTCCGACACTGGACAAGGGGAACATGCACTTGAACAATTACACTACAGGTGCCAAAAAGGAAGTGTAAGAAAGTACTAAAGCAATGTTGAGGGGGTGGGTAACTCTGACTAGTGTTCTAGTATTATTTAACATTTACTATTTACTAGGCACTGTACTAAGCGCTTTACATGTTCATTCACTGAAGGCACCAACAATCTCATAAGGTCAGTACTATTATTACCCTATTCTAGAGATAAGTAATTGAGGCACAGAGAAGTTGAGAGTCTGGCCATAGGTAACTTAGTGAGTTAGCAGCCGAGGCTTCACATCAGGCAGGCTGACTCCACAGCCCATACAGCAGGCTTAATGAAGGGAGCAGTGTTTGCGTTATCCTTAAAAGATGGGTATAATTTCAACAGAAGGGGAAGTAGGAGGAAGAATAGTCCAGACTGGAGGAAAAAAAAGTGAAGGCATGGAGATAGTAAGCACAGGCTGTATAAGGAAATGGAAAAGTTCAGGGAAGGGTATGTAAGGTGTGGCGAGAGGAACAGATAAGAGCAGAGAGTGGAAGATTAGACAGGCTAAGACATACAGTAGACTCCATCACGAGGATTAATACAGCCTTTCCTAGTCAAGAGGATAATTCTTATAATATGCACCACCATCTTGATGGTGGATGGTGCAGTCTTGATGGTGGTAACTTAGTGGATTCAGAATAAGGAGTTAGTCTTTGCAATATCTAAACGAACCAAGTACCAATAAAATCTTATTACAATTCAGTCTCTCCTAAAAGGCAGTACCAGAACACGAATCATGAGAACACTCCACACCCTTATGCATAATAATTTCATTTCACAAAGATTCTACTACCATGCGATATTGAAATTGCTAGAATTGAAAACAGAAAGTTTAAAATGCCACAATTCTGCCTTAGTTTAACAAAGACTACAAACTTTTCAAGAAACAGTGAGTGAAATGTGAGCAAACCATGTAGCTCTGCTGTTATACATAACTCCTTAACTGTCATATTTATGAAATTCATGAAAACAAGGTGATCCAATTCAAGGGATATAATGAGGAAGATATTCCTCGAACGCTGTGAGATACGCACTTCTAACCCGTAAAACGACCAGACGCAAATGCTTAATGTCAGATCTCTCAGTTGGGAGCAGAAGTAACTACTGCTCAATTAATAAGTGAAAATACTATTTTGGCCTGAGAGTAAATTAATTATGGATGAAGCATAACATGTGGAACTAAAAAACTCCGTAAACATTTCTTGATAAATATAAATATTAATGAAAACTCGATTTTTATTTATTAAACTATAGTTTTAACCTGTTCGAAATGTACACTAAAACTGAAGAGTATACAAAAAATCCAATTGCAAATACAATAAAAACATTTAAATTTTTCAAAATTTCAGAAAATATTTAAAATTAAAACATTAACAAATTCATTAGTGACCATCTTTCATATATTTAATTAAAGACCAAAAAAAAAAATTTCATTTTTATAAAATATCTTTCAGGCAGGGTTCTTAACTGCCCAACTTAATCTTCTTCCATTCTGGAAGAATCCTAAATTATCCTCTTGATTGACAGAATAGAATAGAACAGGAAGAATCAGCGAAGACGAGAGTACCAAAAAGGAAGGCAAGCGATTTCAAAGAGTTTTGGAAATAAGAAGTTATACCCGGCTTAGTATAAAACTAAAGAATAGATGAACAATTAAAGATATGGAACATCAAGCTATAAAAAAAGTTCTCCACCTAAAAACATCTAAAATGGTATTTAAAATTCAACAGTCATCCTTTACATGTCTAAATGGATTTCTGAGAGTAAGGAAAATCCATAGGGCCTTAAAAAGGAGAAAAGAAGCTGAAAAGCAGTTAATAAGCCTGAAATGACACCACAGCTGCCGGAAGGGTATCTGCTAATAATAGAGATCTTGGGTTTAACAGCAAGACAAAGAAGAGAGGCTAGTCCTTGATCCCTCACACGGAGGAGAGCTGGAACTAATACCACTATCTGCATGCAGAAAACTCAAAAAGCTATACTCCCTATGAAAAGATACATTAAAACAAAAAGTCCTACTCTACAGCAAAGGAAGATGATAGAAGGTGACTGGTTTGTTCAAACCTCGGCTCCAGGCAGAAAGGCTGTCGGATCTCAAGCTGAAAGACTGATGTTCAATGGCCTCAAGTTCTAGCACTTTGAGATGCTGGCAGAAGCAAACATAGATCCTTTCCACGGGAATCACTCCTAACCCAGGCCCCACAAGATTCACAGATTTAGGTAGCCCCAAAATGAATTCACAATCTAAAATTACAAAAATAACAGGAAAATAAGACACCAGGAGGGAAGTCAACAGAAAAAACAAACAGCAGAACTAGATCCTTACGGACATCAGTTATTAGAAACAACAAATACGGAATACAAAATAACCATCTTTAAAAAATTATAAAAGGAGGAAACTGAAACAAGCAAGGAAAAGGTTATTATCAAACAAAATATAACTTCTAACAATGAAAAATATAATTATTTAACTAAAAAGATAACTATGAAAATATTTTTTCAAACAATAGGGGGAAATGACTATGGACTGGTTATTAGAAGATCAAGGAATTTTTGTTAATTTTTATTAGGTGTGATAATCACATGGTGATTATTTAAGATGTCAATATTTTTTAGATGTATGTACTATAGTGTCACATTATTTGGAATGTGCTTCAAGGTACTTCAGCAAAGAAAAAAGGCAACAGATGAAGCAAATGTAGGAACGTGTGGAAAATACGAGTAACCTGTATACATAAAATTTTTATAATGAAAACTCAATGGATAATATAATCAAAATATTACATACAGCCAAAGAGAGAAACAGAGAACTGGAAGACGGATCTGAAGAGGGTATCCAGGTAATGAGTAAGATTTCAAGGAGAAAAAATACTCACCTTCTTTTGGGCTCACTGCTGCAGGAAGTCTATTCCAGTCAAGTGTCCAAGTAGGGCAAGGGTGGGGAGAAAACATCACTTCGATGCCCTTTTCCTAGAAAAGGAAAGAGGCCCTTTCCAAAATGAATGAATTAATAAAGTCCTGTTACATTGCAGAAGGCCAAATTTCTATTTTCTATACTGGTGAGGAGGAAGATAAATGTTAACAATCATCGGGCATTCCTCAACATATTTAGTTGCACAAGAAACATGATATGTTGAGTTTTTGACAGCACAGCTACTTTTCTATTATTTTTTATACTGAGATGATAAAAAGTAATGCTATTTTTAAATACTACCTGAAACTACACAGAAGTAATAAGCTACCTAGAAATATACTAGGCATCAAAGAGAAAAGTCACCTGAGGATAAGAGTTTTATTGAAAACAATCCACATAATCAAAAGCTGACTCCACACATGTCCATCAAGGTCTGTCTTTACACATGAGGACTGCCACAGCCCAGGAGGCACACACAGAGGACCAGACAGCCCGCTTCAACATGCACCCAAACCTCATCCACACCAGGCTTTCACAAGGGCCTGCACTGTCTCTAGAAAAGGGTGCCTTTGTTTTAACCAAATGGTTCCCAACATTTTCAAAAATTATGACTTTTCAACACATAAAAACCTTCCCCATGTTACGAGTTGCACATTTATTTATTTGATCTCCAGACAGAGGCATGGCTCGCACTTGGATTCCCAGATCCCTTCCAATCACATTCTTTGTTTACAGCCCACGGGACAAACATCCACGGTTCAGGTGTTTTTATCTTTAGGAATAGCCTATTCAAAAGAAAAACCCCTGAGAATCTATCATTAACCCCTCGTATCAGTTAGTTCATGAGGTTAGTTTCCATTATGAAAACCAGCTGAACACAGTCCCAAAGGAAATAGCATAAAGATTTTTGTGTTGGGGCAGAGACATATCTACAGGCAAAGATGTCGAATGCTGTTACTCGCATCCAGAAAGATGCACACCTCTCTCTGACATCATCTACCTCTCTGCCTCCCTTATTTTAGCCTAGCTAGACTGAACTTCTTGCTGTTCTTCATTCCACCAAACTCATCCCTATCTTAGGGTCTTTTTAAAAACACAACTTTATTGAGATATAATTTATCTGCCATAAAATTTACCCACTTAAAGCATATAATTCAATGGTTTTTAGAATATTCATGGTTGTGCAACCATTGCCACTATCTAATTTGACAACATTTTTATCCCCTTGAAAAGATGCCCCATACCCATTAGCAGACACTGTCCACTCTCCCCTCAGCTCCCTGCCCTAGACAACTACTGATCTACTTTCTGTCTCCATCCATTTGCTCAGAGTCTTTTTGCAGCTTGACCCTCTACTATCTAGACACTCCTCCAAATCGTCAAATGTCCATTCAGCTTATCTGCTCAATGTCTTCCCCTTGTCAGACAAGCCTTCCTTACCACCCTGTCTAAAAGGGATCCGACCTCCATCACCTCCACCCCTCATCCCACAGTATTTTTTTTACAGCACTTATCACTATCTAATGTGCTACACATTTACTTATGTTTTCTCTTTATTTACTGCCCCCCAAATCTAAGCTCTATGAGGGCAGTCCAATTTGTCCTTCATGTATTCAACATTCAGAACAATGTCTGGGGTTCAGGAGACACATGGACATTTTTTTAACAGCTGAATGAATAAATAAATTTAAAACCTCTGGAGAATAAGGGAAATTTTGGAGGCAAGATTGTGCCAAAGAAAACAGAAGAGAAAAATAGGTGAGATGTGAGTATTCCTAAGAAAAACTTTCCTATTTTACACATCCACTTAGCACCAATTTCATCTGTCCTCATGTAATTGGCAGAAAATACTGTGATTATATAGAAATGAAAAGTTACAGTATAAACAAAGTTAATACATTAACATAATATATTAATGATATAAGATTTGTTGTCTTTCAAAATATTTATCAATAGAGAAATTCACTAGTCAGTGGCAAAAACAATGCCCTGTTAAAAAGGAAAATTATTGTATCTAATATATACTATCAAGTTAAATTAAATGAAAATTGAGATTTGAACTTATTTTCAGACTTGAACATTGCTTTTTAAAAAAATTGTGGATGTAATGTGCCAGTCAACTTCATACAATCATAAGCTTTAAAATCAGAAGTCAATCACACGGAACGTCTAGCACACTCTCCTAACTTATAAATGGAGAGATCAAGATCCTTCGCTTCAATGACTTACTGAAGGCAACGTTAGCTTAGCTACAAAGCTGGGAGTAGAACCCAGCACCCAGTCCCTAGCATAGTGTTCCCACCGACTGTTCCCAAGCCAGCGACTGAGAGTGGCAGAGAGGCTAAGGTGGACCCATTCCTGAAAAATGTGGAACTCTCTGACAGATGACTCCAGCTCAAGGATTCTCCACTGGCTTGTCAAAACTTCCCTAGAGCTGCACTGAAGCCAAAGACTTTTCTGGCCCAAACTTCCTTCCCTTCCTGTCTCAAGCACAGGGGTCAAACCAGCATCACGGCCTAAGGCTCTCCCAGCCTCCTCTGGCTCCCTCCCCATGTCCCTCACAGTTGTTTCCCTCAGTAGACCTCTTGCACACCTAACTCCATCTTGGGGTCTGCTTCTTGGAAGACATAACATAACCCATTAAATTTAAAAATTCAGGATTCTTCTATATCTTTTATATTATTACAAAAGGGTTTATTTTTACATTACTTACTTTTTCCAAATTTGAATTTTAGTTATTTTTCTTTGTTCATAAATATTTTTAAATGTATATATGCAAATGTCTTTCCTAATGTTATTTTATTGCTGGAAAAGTAGAGGTAGAAAAATCTGAATTACCAATCTTTCCTGCAAGACCGCACAAGTGTGAATTACAAGCACAGATTTCTGGTTTGTTGAAATTTTAAAAATTAGTATTTGATACAAAGCAGATTACTCTCCTGATTATTTAAAAACACTCAGGAGATGAACGAGAGGTCCCTGCACAATTAACCATCTGATCAGACACATCAGACTCTGGACGTGCTTCGGTATCTTCCAAAATCAGCTATCTCATCCCGTTTCACTGTTTCCTCACTTGGCTGACAAGGCTGAGCTGAAGAGCTGAGGGGTGGTATTACTACTAACACCTTGTTCTTTTCTAAATCAGCAAACTTGCTGTTAAGTATAGAACTCAAATGCTTCCTAAGCCAAGTAGGAAAATACAATGAATAGTTTTCCAGTATAACTCAGATGAATAGCCCAAATTACTTTATGAATTCTCTATTCAAATAAATCTTCAAAGAGTCTAAAAGCAAAACATTTTTGTAGATTGTTTTGAATGGTAGAGGAAAGAAAGCCTGTTGGTGAAAATTTTTACAATTAGTACTATTAGAAACAAATTATGCTGCAAAGAGAGAAAAATAAATCATAAAAAAGCATTAAAATCAAAGAATAATGAAAATTCAAACAATTAAAAAATCTTAAAATTTAGACAAAACTCTGGGAAATAAATTGAGATATTCATCTTCATATTTCTTTAATTTAAATCATCATCTCAAAATTAAAGAACTGAGACCAAATCTTTGAAACAGAAAAACATCAGGTTAAAAGAATAAACCTGACTAGATGTAATATGACTTTGGTGTCTTGAATATAAAAACAAAGTTTTTCGGTGTCAGCCTGGTGGCATAATGGTTAAGTTCGCATGCTCTGCTTTGGCGGCCTGGGGTTCGCCGGTTCAGATCCCAGGTATGGACATACACACCACTTATCAAGCCACACTGTGGTGGCATCCCACATAAAACAGAGGAAGACGGGCACAGATGTTAGCTCAACAACAATCTTCCTCAGCAAAAGGAGGAAGGATTGGCGGGGGATGTTAGTTCATGGCTAATCTTCCTCAAAAAAAAAAAGTTTTGAGAAAAATACTTTTTAAAAATACATATTCTGACTTATTTGGCTCCAAAGACACATAATGCTAAAAGTTTTCAATTTACTATATTTCACTTAAATGCAAAAGACTAGCAGAAATATTAATTGGTCAAGAGTGATATAAGATAGCTAAGAATAAAATTTATGAATAAAATTTATAACAAAAACAATGTCAACAAATGATTACAAGTCGGGGTGGAACGTTTGGGAACATTATCACATGGAATTTTTCAAAGCAAATTTTAACGAAAACAATTTAAGTACCATTAACTTGGTCATAGTGGGTCTTGGGCCTCCTATAAACGAAGGGTCGCTGTGCTCCTCTGCTCCTGCGGCCTCGCTGAATTTTGGATGCTGTTCGCTGGAGGTGGTCGGCAACTCTGGTAAGTGGAGAAACTGGATCCCACAGCGGGAAGCTGCTGTTTTCACCCCTGGCACCTCCTGAACCCTCTGGTACCAGGCGGCCAGCAGCGGAAATTCTACCAGCCTTTCAGAAAGCTTCTTGCAGATAACTACCTGAACAGGAAAAGAACAAAGCCCATTACTACACATCTGTGTTTGTTTATAACAGCTACATTGAAGCAACTTTACATAGCATAAAATTCACACAGTTTAAGCATGCAGTTCAAACATGAGTTTTAGTAATTTATACAGCCGTGCGACTACCACCATCCTCCAAGTCCTAGTACTCTTACATCACACCAGAAAGGCCGCCCCTGGCCACCTGCAGTCAACCTTTGCCCCCTGTCAGCTGCACATCGCCACGGGCCTGCTTTCCATGTGCACCATTTTGCCTTTCCTAGAATTTCATGTAAACGGAACCATAAAATATGTCTGCCTTTTTTCACTTAGCTTCATGTTTTTTGAGATTTATCCATGTAGTTGCATTCATCAGCAGTTTCTTTTTATTGTAATGCAGCCCTTAAAGTAAGGCTCTAATTTATCCAAATCAGAAAAATTTGAAACCATTACTCCTGATGCAAATTAATATTTTTTGTTTTCTCTTGATCACATGCTTTCTTCCTATCACTACCACCAAACTTCAATTTTTTAAAAAATTAGAATGTTCTTGCTGCTCTGCAAGGCACTGAATGTTGTTTCCACAGAAACAGTTAAAATGTCATAAACAGACTATGACTTATGATTATGAACAGATAGGTAAGTAAAAAGGTCAAGGCACAGAAACCTCTACAAACATATCTAGCAATACTCAGTAATCAAAGCAGGAGCCAGAAAGGATAGAAATTAATGAAAAATTCACACGTCTATATATTTTACTCTATTTTAACTGAACTTTAAGGTTAAATAAGCACAAGTAATTGATTATAAGGGCAGGGTGGTGTCTAACTCTCTTTGTCCACTGCAAGCACTTCAAACACCGCCTGGAAAAAATGCTTGCTCTGCTGAGTTAGTGAACAAATGACCAGGGAACCATTTATTCCTTCAAAAAATAATCCTCTAAATTAGCATTTTCCGAACCATGGTTTATGACCCATTAGGAGGTTGTGAAATCAATGTAGATTTTTTAAAAAATGAAATAAAATAGAAAATATTAGAGTACACAGCATGTAGTCAGGTGTGTTATTTTATATGTATTTATAAGTTTTTAAATATATAATATAAACATATATTTGTCTGCTCAATCACCTTGTAGAATGAATTATTTGCTGTGAAATTAAAAAGTTTGAAAAACACTGTCTAAATGGTACTCTGGGAGTCTAAAAATTTATAATTCTCACCAAAATTCTTAATTGCCTGGAGACAGATTATGTGCTAAGGGAATTTTGCTTAAGCCATGATAAATTAAATACAAAATGTCCTCATTTCCTCACCGTCCTTACTCTCCTGGGCAGTGATTTTACTCTTATCTGTTAGATGCACATGGCATCTGTCCTTCCTTTTGGAAATAAGCTGTGATTAAGTAACAATAATTTATGTTTGAAAGAAACTGAAGAGTTTTACTCTTCATGACAGGTGATCCCAGTTACTCAACACGCCAGGCTGCTCTGCTAATATCCAGACAGCTTGGGAGGTACCAAACTACATTCACCACACTCAAGAAGGTATACTTAAGGAAGTGGCTAATGAAAACTGTGTGAGAAGAAAGCTAAATCTGTTCCTTAGAAATGATCTGAAAAGAAAAAAGTTACCTGGCTGATAAGATCAAAACGGTAATAAATATCACAGCGTTACTTAGGGACAGGAAAATAAGAGAATTCTTTCTCAAAGCAATGGTAAAAAATTACTGCTCCCAAGAACACAAAATAAAACCCTTGTGGCTTTGTGGTTAATTCTAATAGAGGACAGAAAAACTTGTCTAAATCAAAAGAGAAGCAAGATATACATTTACCCACAAGGTCCCCTCCTCTGCATTACTTTCCAATCACTTATTATATAAAATATTTTGTCCTTATTTTATATCATTTCCTTAGTCACATCTACTTTCAAAAACATGTCATAACTAACAAAGTTTACTGAGCAGTGCAAACAGGGTAAAACATAGTAACAACTTATATCAATGGAAATAGCATCCCAGTTCTGTATCATTTAAATATATATTAGAACTGGTGGGTTAAAACGGAAACCTTCAGGAGCTAAGGCATAGGAGAGGACATGGAAGCTATAAACCAACCACTCAAGTGGCATCCATGGCTTTTGCCAGATGCCAGCCAAGAGTGAGAGTTCCATTTTATTCCCAACTTTATGTCAATGAGGACAATGAAAAAGGCATTTGATATAGGTGTTTTTGCTCAAAACTCAATTTCCACAATGATTTTACTTTAGCAGTAAGTATCATACTTCTAAAAACTCAATTCGAAGCCGCAGAAATTAAACTGTAGAATATTAAATCATAAGTGTTCAAGTTAGAAAAAGACTTCAAAAATGGCACCTTCCCTGTCTCACAGGAGCAGAGTCATCCATCAAAGTGCACCTGTTCACGAGCAGCAACTTACAAGTGACGACCCAGCTGGCTGGTGTCAGGGAGCAGCAGGACAGTGCTGGGGCGGCCATTCACTGCTATTTCTCCCAGCTGCTGCTATACTACACACTGAAGAGTCTAGCAAACGAAGGACAATCATGAGAAGAGTGCATTTTAGTATATTCCTGTTTAATCTATTTCTAAAACTTTCCAGAGGAGAGGGTTTGTCAGGCACCTGCGTGAAGAAGTGCTGGGCCCTCAGGCGTTGACTCTGCAGAGGAAGAGAAGCTTGGAGCAGGTGCAGACAACTCCTCCCCACTCTAGCCGCTATTGTTTTGCACCTTTGGCTTTTTTTTGTTCAGCAGAACTGGGATTTTCCCGAACTCTTCCAATTTTGACCTCTGGTATTCCAAAACTGGACTTAGCAAACTTGACTGCTCTTTTATATTCTAGGTTCAGCTCTATGTTTCTGATCCAAACTCAGTAACTTGACCGTCATTCCTGATCTTGGACTGGATTCTGACTCTGATCACTTGGACTGCCACTCCATCACCTGGATGTGCACCAATGCAAGCATAAGGGCTTGGCATCATGGCCGCTATTTGAACCTAAAAGACTGCTTCTTAACCCAAGACAACTTAACGTAGGAAAATAAATATAACAGAAATAACATCAAGGTTTTGGCAAAGAAAATTAATTTCTGAAAGAAAATGTGCAGATCCAGGAAAAATACAAAGAAAGGAAAATATTTTGAGAATGAGTTTACATATTAATGTCAAAAGAGAAGCATTTAATCATAGAATATATAGACTAGAAAAGGCTGAGTGTACACATTTTCTCCTATTCTAAACAAAGTGCCTTGGTGAATTCTGTAGGTTTACTTAGTAGTGGTCAGTTAGATGTCCAACCTGGGTGGAGAGGAGAGAAGTCCTCTCAGTTAGGAATACTTTAACCTCAACTGACACTAATCAGGTAAATAGGATTTAAATTAAGCTAAATCAAATGCAAGCTAGCTGAAGACAGCTGTCTGGATAAAGATCTAAAAGTCACCTTCACGGAGGTGAGTCCAATTTTCTATATTGTGTTGAGTTTGAAGGCAAATACTGGTCTTGTCTATCACCTTTTTCCCCTCTCTTTGCAGCACTCACATTTAAATACATATTACTTGCTTACTTGTTCTTTTCCATCTTCCCCTATTTTGTATTAACTGCATGAGGGCTGGGATCTTACCTGTCTTGTTCGTCACTGCATTCCTAGTGCCTACAACAGAGCCTGGCACACACCGTAGGCTTTCAATAAATTTCTCAAATGAATGAATTAATGGTTGTGCCACTTTGACTCAATTCTTATGAAATTAGAAACACACACAGTCATCTAAGACCAAGAAGCCATGAACACCAACAGCATTTCCTAACATGTATCTAGAAACTGCTTGAACAGCTGGAGTTGGTGATAAAGGGAAGGATGCAGGGATAAGAGAATTTAGAAATCATCTGTCCAGGAGAAAAAAAAACCGATGTTTTCTCCCCACCTAGCTCCGTGGACAAGGTGAATACACATGACATTTAAAATACTAAACAATATCTAAACAATTCCTGGATCTCTCTCTTTTTCACATCCTTTAATTCGGAAGTTATTTTGGTTTCCAATCTTCGTTTGTTTCCATTTTGAAGAAAGGAGAAATGATCTTTAAGAAAATGCCAAGTGACTGACAACCTAACTTATCAGAGAAGCACCAGCCTCCAAATATGCAGATTTTCATTAGAAGTCTTTTCTCCTCTGTCAATAGAGATACCCGAAGTGTTGGCGACAGAGAATGAGAACGAAATCTGACATCTGACTTCTTAGTAGGGGAAAAGGTGAAATGCTTCAAAGCAAGAAAAATGCAGCTCTTGAAAACCAACTGGAAAGCTGCAAAGAGTGGAGTTCCCCATTCACTCTGATGCTATTTGCACCTGTTCTTTCTCCTCCGCATGGCGGGGGGAGGAGGGAATATATGTCTCTATCCCCCACAAGGAAAGGAAATCTCCCAAGTAACCTTATGGAGAACAGAGAAGCAGACAGATGAGGATAAAATGTTTCTGATTTGATAATACCTAACAACGAAATTAGTATTTTAAGTGACTTCTTAATTATAAAATATAGCTGACAAGATTTTTTAGTGTTTTAACACTTGGACCTCTAATATTAGAAGGTATTCACAATAGTAATTTGAAATTACTAATTATAACAATTGCTACATTTTATCGACTGAAGATTAAAGATCATAATAATCACTAACGTTTATGGAGAGCTTACTGTGTGCCAACACTGTTCACCACACTTCACACAAACTGTCCTCTATCCCACACTGACCTTACGAGATAGTACTATTATTACCTCTAATCTGCAGAGCAGAAAATGGAGACAGACGTTAACAACTTGCCCAAGAGCAGAACGACAGCAAGAAGCGGAACTGGGATTCAACCTCAGCACTTCCATGCACTGAAACTTTGAGTGACTGCCCACTCCAGACGGTCCTTACCAAAAAGTGATGGACGCAGGGCAGGAGCACAAGGTCTGCCAAGGTGAAGTACAGGCCCTCTGCAAACACGTGCTCCAGGGGCGGAAGGGCACAGGCGCCTGCCCGTCTTATGTGAGCAGGCTCCCTGTTGAGAGCAGCTGGGTGCTCCTGCACCGTGAGCTTTGAGAAGGCCACTTGCAGCTCCAGGCTCTGGGATGAAGGATCCTGGTCCTCAGATGTTTCCTGTATATGGGCCTGGCTCTTCACTTTCTCCTGGGCAAGCGTAGGCCCCACTCCAGCAGCTTTCTGCTGCTTCAGCTTCTGCCGACGGAGTTTGTCATCGTTGTGCACTCTAACAGGCTCGCTGAGCTTTTTCTCTAGCTGTAGTATTTCTGTAGGGATAGCTGGGTGCTGGTCACAAGATTCTTTGAGAAAATTCTCAATAGATAAAGGGATGGTAAGTTCACATAGCCTGGTCCACTGACTAACCTACAAAACAAGAAATATCAGGAATCTTTACTTTCAACATCACTTGAAGAACATTAACTTTCTATTGGGAAATAAGGGCGGGTTAGAAAACTTAAGTCTTGAGCTAACCTATCCCTGGCCTGTCTCTGGACACATGCTCTCCTCCTGCGTGCTCCTGCTCAATCTGTCCTCACTACCCAAAGCCTGGAGGGCACACGCCCCGTGAAGCAGAAGGCTTCCCCAAGCTCTGCCGCCTGAGCTCCTGTGCACATGTGAAAGTGCCCTTTAAAACCTCAATGGAAACCAAGTGAAAGATAAAAAGAAGCCGTTGGCTAAAAATAATGCCTCCGGACCTCGCAAATTAAATGTTAAACTCTTACTTTTCAATACTGCACTGAAACATTGGCACACGTGAGGGGCTACTTAACTAGTACTTCACCGGTTACTGCAGGGTTTCCAAGTAAATGAAACGTTAGTTTCCAGCAGAAAGTTAACATAAATGTTCAAATGAATGTGTTATCACCATCTGGCTTTAACAACAGGAGAGAGACACCAAACTTACTTCAGCACAGGCCTTCAGGCACGTCTTCTTAAAACCCAGCAGCTCCAAGATCCCCTTCTTTGAGGGCTCTGCATCATATGCTCTCTGGACGATGTGTCTCAGCACAACAGCGAGCCCTGCTCTGCAGAAACTGTCTGGGCTTTCTACCACTGCAGGTAAACAGCAATTCTGGACTATCAGCGGAAGCTCTTGCCTGGAGATAATCTGGATTTCAACATGCTGGGACAGTACATTTTTAAGTAGCGAAGTATCTGCACTTTCTCCAGTGAGGACTAAGCAAACCTTAAAGATTTTGCAGTCACAGTATGATAACAAAAATAAAGTTACAGATGTGTGAAGAGGAAAGATACATCCTTCTATCTGGTGAGAAAAATCCAGGTATAGATATTCTTCTGTAAGATTTTTCTTAATGCCTTTCATTTTCTTCTTGCATTGGATCACCTGAAGCATAAATTGAAGTGGTTACAGGCCTTAGAACATAATTATTTAGAAGCTCAAAGACGAATATTTTAAAAGCCTGTCAAATTCAACAAGGTTTTGTTATAGGTAAGATTCTATAAGATTTGTTCCTGGACTGAATAAATGACTTCCAAAAGAAAGATTTCCACCCTGTGCAATTCACTAGTCTCAGGGGTGATTTTATAACAGCTCCTTTAAAATGAGGACACTTCAGGAGCTTTGCAATAGAACCCTCCCAATCAAGTACTTTAGGGTCTCATTAGAGGTGAGAAAAAGATGAATGAAATGGGAAATAAGAAGCAAGATACCTAGAGTTCTCTGGGGATAAGAGCCCTGTGAAGATCTGATAACGGTGGTCCTCCCACACTGCTTCTGTTTTGTGACTCCACAATATAATAACTGGGGGGATATATTCATTCATTCATGAGAAATGGATTCTCCTTAAATAAGTAGGTTTTGATATGTGATGAGCTATGCATGCTCAATCACAGTAAGAAAAATATTTGAATTTCCCCTTAAGTTAGATGCTGATAGCTGAGGTATCCCAAAGTTAACATGTTCAAAATCAAGTTCCTTTTTCTCCCCCAGCCCCCAAACTTGCTCCTCAGTATCTTTCCCATCTGTTAAGGGAACACCATCCTTCTGGCTGCTCAGGCCAAAAACCTGGGGAGTCATTCGTAATTCCTCTTTTCTTTCACACCTCCATAACCAGTCCATTAAGAATGTATTTTGACTCTACCTTCAATATCTATCTAGAATCTGACCGTTTCCAACCATCTCTGCTGCTTCCACTGTGATGCAAGGCACCATCACCTCTCTCCCGAATTACAGCAACTGCCTCCTAACTGCTTGCCATCCTACCTCCCCCTCTAGTCTATTTTCAACACAGCAGCCAAAGTGACCCGTCAAAAATGAAAACCATGTCACCACTCACCACCCTCCAGTGTCTTCCCATCCTATTCAGAGAAAAGGCAAGGTTCCTACAATGGCCTACAAAAATCTCTTTGACCTAATCCTCTTATGTCTCCCAGTTCGTCTCATCAACTGTCCCCATGGCTCACTGCTCCAGCCAAAGCGGCTCGTTATTCCTCTAGACACTAGGTCCATCCCAGCGCAGGGCTCTGCACCAGACGTTTCCAGTGCCTAGAACCCTCCCTCACCTCCTGCCCACGTCAGCCTCTCACTGAGATCTTCCCTGGCTGCTGTACTCAAATTGCCAGCCCCAAGCACACCCTCCCCCAAGAATGCTTTCTTTCTCACTCCTTCTATGTTTTTCTTCACAGCACTTATCACTAATGTAACACGTTATATATTTATTTTGTCTCCAACTAAAATGTTCCGTGAGAGTAGAACTTTTATTTTATTCACTGCTGTGCCTAAGCAGGGCTTGCTATATACGTATATGTACATGTAATCAAGAAGTATTTGTGGAATGAATGCATGGATGAATATATACACTTGTTATTTTAAAGATGCAAACATACACAATTCTGAGGTCAAATTATTGATAGGCATTTTCAAGTCATAATCCTTAAGACTTCTGTCAACTATCATAACTTTTTGTTTGATTTATACGTTTCCTGGGTCTAAATTCCTCACATTCTAATCTATAAATCACAATTCCAAAACTGACACTAGATGGCACTCTTTAAAAGCACTCACCACAGAAGTGGATAATAGAAGATGGTATTTTCGAGGAAAAATTATTATAAAAGCCTTTAAAAAGTACACATTCTACTCTTTCAAGTGTATTTGAAATATTAGTTTACCCTGAATTTTAGGAAACTTTCAATATACTAAATTTCCCTTAATATTCTAAATTTCTTAATTTTTTTAGAATCAAAAGCAAAATAGGCAAATACTCTTTAAGCTTCTTGGTCCTCAAATTTATTAAAGAGCTAATTATAACAAAGGGGAATACTTAGTACTGTCTTAGAAAACCTCTTGATAATGCAAATAATCTACTGTTCTATTTTATATTTCTTTTATTAAAACATAACATCTGCATCATGGTTTGTTACTTGTTTAAAAGATTATCTAGGGAAAAATTATTTCACGCAATTGAAGAAAAACAACTTTTTAACCCATGGAAACCATTTTCTCCCTGAGCTTAATTACCCTTTTGAGGGTTTTCTTGGGCACCTGGAGCTGATTTTAAAACATTAAAGGGTGCTTATTAAAGCTCACAGGCAAAAGAAACCAAAATTTTCTAGGAAATTGATAGTCTCTTTGAGGAGTTTGCCCTGTAAATCTATTGCTGAACAATTCACCAATCCTCAGAACCCTTTCCTGACAGTGGGGGACTATAAAGAAAATCCCTAAGTGCTTCAGGAGGCAGATCTGAGAGAAAACAGCATCCATTTCCTCACTTGCCCAGCAGTCTAAGAAACAGTAATTATGAGACTAGTCCTAACATTTTTTTAAAAAAACACTGAAAACAATGTCATGCTACTTTATAGCATTTAATTTAATGTAGAAATATTTAAAAAAATTCAGGTACATGTATTTTACCACTTTTCAACACATATAAGAACCTTGAGAATAGGCTTTACATATTCTAGAAATTCTTCTCTCTGTGAGCACTTAATAAATGCTACACGTCAACAAAGAAGAACAGCAACAACCTGCCCACGGAGATACCTAAAAATTAATGATACGGCTGAGAGAAAATACAAAGTACTGTTGATTCTTAACATAATTTATTTTTTTCAATATATATGTTGGTTTTTCTGGGAGATTAAAAATGCTACTTAATGATCTTGGAGTTAAAAAAAATTTCCTCTCCCTGGGCAATTTCTCCCCAGTAAGCATTAATATAGTTTCTAAAATAAATATTAAGTATTAACAAACCTGTACAAATTTGATACTGTTTTTGGCTTGTACTGTCTTTCTTGACAGAGTAGAACACAGTTTTTCCTTAAACTTTGTAAACACCATAGAAAAGAAACCCCTTTATTCTTCTCTGTTTCTACCTAGGGAATTCCTGAGTCCATTAATTTTACGTCATGAGCTTTACAAAGGTAGGTGCTGTACAATTGCCTTCTGGGTCTCCAGGGCTCCTGCGGCACAGCTCGTGTGGCTCCATGTAACACTCCTGCCAAGCACAGAAAAGGTGTCACTTGCTCCTTCTTGGCTTTGACAGGTGCCACACTGCAACTGCTCCTGAAATGGAGTGAGAGAGCAGCAGACACAACCACAAACTCAGCACAGGGCTGATGGAGTGTGCATCTCTTCCCTGGACAGGCCAGTCTGCTTGGGATTGTTGCAGAGGGAATAAAGAGGAAAAAGAACATCTCTAAGCTTTGGTTTCACACTTGAGAATCTTCAAAGATATTTGTAAATGACTGCAGTTGCAGGTTTAATACTTTAGGCAATGACCTTACTGCATTCTCGTTCTAATCAATATATCTCAGTGTCGATAAGTTGAAACATTTCACATATGAAAAGGAAATGAGTTTTATACATCTTTTCTTATCTAAAACACTTTAATAATTCACTCCATGCATATGTATATATAAAGAGAGAAAAAAAGAAGAAACATACAATAAACATTGAAAATAAGCATACTTCTCCAGAAACTGGAAAAAGTTTGAAAGTTTGTGCTCAAAATTTAAGTCTGGATCTATGGCAACTAAATATTACATAATAGATAAAAAGATAAGTTACATATTAGTTGATAAAGACCAAAAAGTACATAACTGCAACAAAATATTGATCAGTTAATTTGTTTTTTTGAATAAGAAATTATCACTGTGCCTGAAATTTGATAAGAGCTTAATAAATGTTACATGAATAAAGAATACAATTCTAAATAATGTTATGTACATTTTATTGTCGACCCACTATGTGCTAAGCAGAGAACTTCTATACATTACTTCCAATCCTCACAATCCTTAACAGTACATTTGACTTCCATTACATGGATGAGAACTGTACACCAATCCAAAAGTATTAATTGAATCTCTAAAGGGATCTTATTTGAAAACATTCAGAAATGGGTATTTTTCTGATATAAATAGCACTATTTTATAAACTTAGAATTTCATAAATTGAAGCATATTGCAATTTTATTGCAACAATTTCACCAAAGTAAAAATCATCAGAAACTATTTTATTCTAAGCACTTGTGCTGGTCTCAGTAGTCCTTGACAAAAGCCTCAGTTCTAAAGGCAGGCTACCGACAACTCTCAGCCTGGATTAAGTTCTTGACGGCTCCTTCCTGATTCCCTTCGTTGCATTCTCCCCAGACCTCTTAGCACCTGTGGCTCAGTGCTTTGCCCTATTCTCAATCTACACTCACTCCTTTGATTGCTGGGTTTCAAATTTTTGGTCATGCCACACAATAAGAAATAAATTTTATAATGTAACATCGTACACTAAATAAAACTGAAACAAAAGAATCACAAAGAAATATCCTACTACAGGGACTATATCTGATATGTTTTACTCTGTGCTTCTTTCTTATTTTTTACTGCCAGTTAGTACTCACTAGATTGATCTCACGATCCATTAATGGGCCACAACTCTGCCATCTAACGGCACTGTTCTAGTTGTCCTCCAATGCCACAGGTTTAAATACCACCTATGACTCTAGTCACCTCAGCTACACCCTTTTCCCTGAACTTCAGGACATCTATGCCCTACTTGACATCTCCACTTGGGCATGTTTCTAAACCTGTTCCTTTGCGTTGAGTGGCACCCTTCTTGGTAAAATGGCAGCGCCATTCAACGAGATGCTCAGGCCCATAACTGAAGTCTCACTCAACTCCTTTCTCTCTCTCATAACCTACTATTTTTACCTTTGAGATAAATGAGAAATCCAACTTCTTAGTACCTCCACACTGTCACCTTAACCCAAGCCATCATCAACCCTTAAAAGAGTACTGCAAAAGCCTATTAACTATTTTCCTACACTCTCCATACAACAGTCCATTCTCCAACAATGGTCAGAGTGATCCTTTAAAAACATAAATCAGATAAAAAAACATAAATAAAAACACAAATCATAAATCCTCTGCTCACAACCATTCAGTGGCTCCCCAGAACACTAGAACAAAATCCACATTTCCTATCACAGCCTACAGGGCCTGATGTGATCCTAGTTACCCTTCTTTTCTGACCCTATCTCCTGCCCCTCCTCCCTCTTGCTCACTCCTCTCCAGACAGTCCTCCTTGCTGCTCTGGGAGGATGCCAGGAACACTTCCACTTGAGAATTTTTCTACTTGCTATTCCCTCTGCCTCCAAGACATCCACATGGCTTGCTCCTTCATTTCACTGAGGTCTCTGAATATTAGTTCCGAGCGGCCTCTCCTGACCACCTGCATTGAAAAAAGCACTCTCATCACTCCCCAGCCCCTATCCTGCTTTCTTCTGCTTTATAGCACTTACCACCCGACGTTACATCTCCAATGCTTAACAGCACTGGAATTTTAGTCCAAGGAATGAATAATGCAAGCAGATGAATGAGTAACAGTAATCGCTGTAATGAGAATACTACTGAGAACTTTAGTCTTGGTACACCATGAGCCTCATTCTTCTTGACATCATTCTTTCTCTTCCAAATGAAAAAATCTATTTTAAGAGTCAACTACATATAAATTAAAATGAAGAAAGAAGAGCACCTCTGTGAGCTGAAATGGAAAAAGTATAACTAGAATCCATCCAGATGTGTAGGTAAAGGAAGCACAGAAGTTTTCATGTATATTGATATTCAGACAAGAGAGCTGGGAACCAAACTAGACTCTACATAGTTACTTAGCAAGTAGAACATTTATACACCAAAAAATACAAGGTAATGAACAAGATCTGGAGCTCACTAACTGGGTCCAAATACTGGTTCTGATATTTAGTACCAATGTAAAACTTTTCTGTGCTTAGTTTCCTCACTTTTAAAATGGAGACAATAACAACAGTAATTTCTGTGTAGTATGTGGTGAGAAGTGAACAATGTCTATCACATAAGCAAGGCCCGAAAGAAACAGAAGCTAACATTTTTCATTTATAACGTATTCTAAAATTCTTTATCCATTGACACTATTAAAGAACACAAATTTTGATGGGCAAGCCTCAAATAATGTTTATATTCCCAAACTTCTCAGGAAAGGTAAGGGCTTCCTGTTGAATTGAAAAGGTTCTCCCCCAAAATATTGAAAAAAATCTGTTTGTTACTGAGGCTGAAAGCCAGGGAGTCACAAAATAGTAGAATAGAAATATGATACCTTAAGTCCATTGGCATATTAACCACTTACATTGTACAAAGTAGTTCAACGGTTTACAAGTATGAAAAAATTACACTTATTTTTCTTAAAGATTAAAATTTAAATTTAAACTCACTTAAATTTCCTACTACAACAAATGTTCAACATTACCAATATTAGAACTTAGCTTCTGTTTTATACACTTCACAAAATAACACTATTTGGTTGTAAATCTCACCCTATTTCCTTACAATAATATATATTTTTAAAAAATGCTTGCCTTACAGTTAGATAGTAGCTAATTACCTTAGATATTAAAGGTTAAAAAAGGAAAGAAAAAATTAAGGTGTTTCAGTGTTCATTACGTCATGTAACGGGATATATATAGCTAGGTCCTAGAGGACAAAATCCTATAATTAAAATTAGCTGTTTTCTTATCTGGTCAATTAGTGGGGGAAAAAATGTTTAAAAGTAAAAAAAGCTTACTGTAACCTTAGCCATAAGGGAAGTATATGTCTTCTCTCTGGAGAGTCAGGGAGGACTCTGTTGCCATGGAGCCATGATGCTTGCAGCTAAGCCTGACCTCATAATTGACAGGGACCCACAGCAGGAAAAGCTCACATTAGAAACTCAGCAAGCCTGAAAGAAGATTACTGAATCCTCACAGCAAACAACAGCTTATGACCTAAATGGTTTAATCCTTGCATTCCAAGTGTGAATCCTAACAGAATTCAGTAGGCTACTTGGAATACTTGAAGATAAAAAAAACACACACTAAGGAACTGTGTAGACTACAGATGTTTTAGTTGACTGGCCTCAGAATTTAAGCTTTGAGGTCTGTTAAACTGTTGCTGTTAGAAAGGCCGATTGGATACTGAGCGTTTATTCTTATTTCAAGTCACAGGTGATACAAAAGCTACAAAGTAAACACAGGTTTAAATTTAAAAAGCAACCTTGATGTGTCCCCTACTACAGAAGTTCAAATTTGAGCTTTGTTTGAAGCAGGCAAGTGCAATAAAAGTGTCAAAAAAACAACGGATAAACCAATTCTCAAATATCATTGATTCTTTCACAGACTTATTGTTGAAGTGAGACCTCTTAAAATGATGCCTTCAGCTATAACCCAAACAATGAATATGCTTAAGACAATTCCCTCAGTAGCATATACTCCCTACCAGGGATTAAGAAAAAACTCACATAACTTAACGTTTGATTTATTAAATATGACAGCAAATCATTCAGTTGTATTTATAGCAAAAAAATTATTTTCCCAATATTTAAATGACCATCGTTGCCTGTTTAAAACAGCCACCTCAACTAGTTCTTGCCAGCTTTTGCACTTTCTCCTTTAAACACTGCTTCCATAGACAAGTTTAGAAAAAGCAGGAGTACCCTACCTTCCTGATCAATAATTCAGCACAAGACAGGATTGAGTGCTGGCCCTTTCCTGACAGCCAAGGACTTAGGGCAAGGAACGGGCGTCAAGGACAGAGGGGAGTCAGCAAAGCCCAGGCAAGGCAGAGCCGGGAGGGAGGCAGGGGTCAGGACAGGTTTCCGAAGCCGGAGCCAGCCCAGGCAGGCTAGACTCAAGCTGGTGGCAGGTGCAGCGCCGCCCGGCGAGGAGGCCACGCGGCGCTCGGGGACGGAGACGTGCCGCCCGCCCGCCCGCCTCAGGGACCGGGACCTGCCTGCCCGCCCGTCCGCTCCGGGGACCGAGACCCTCCCCGATCGCCCGCCCGGTCGCTCGCTCCGGGGACCCGGACCCTCCCCGACCGCGCGCCCGCTCGCTCCGGGGACCGGGACCCTCCCCGACCGCCCGCCCCGGGGACCGAGACTCTCCCCGCCAGCCGCGGACGCGGACACGCAGCGCACCGATGCCCGGCACTCTTTACCTGGTCGCGGCGGCCCCGCCCGGCGCGGGCCTCCGACGCGGGCCCCTGAGTCTCGGCCCGCGGGGCCGCTCGCCGCCAGCCAAGCCTCTGGAGGGACGCCGGGCCACGGACTGGGAGCCGGCGCACCGCTCTTCGTTCATAATCCGGCGCACTGGAAGAAGAAAGTGCGTCACTTCCTCCCGCCGCGCACCCACAGGCGCTCCGCCACGCCCCGCCGCCGGAACCTTTGTGCTGCGGCTGTAGGCCGGCGGCGGCCCGGCCGGTTCCGGGGAGCCGGGGGAGCTGGCGGCGGCGGGGCGGTGAGTGCCGGGGCCGCGCGACGGGCGGGCTGCGAGGCTCGGAGGCTGGGGTGCGGCGACCGGGGTGTCTGTGGGGAGCACGGAGAGGCGGACGGACCAGAGCCGCCGTGGGCGCCCGGCGCGGGCCCGCAGGGGGCGGGGCGGGGCTGGAGGAAGCCCGAGTTCGCGCGGGAACGTCCGGGTGGGGCGGGAGCGCGGCAGACCCCTGAGGCCCGAGGGACTGGCGCGCCAGCTCCGTCCGCGCGCGGTGTGCACGCGGGTGGCACGAGCCCTCGCCCCGGCTCCGCGCCGCGTGAGGCAGGGAGGCCCGCAGGCGGGGGCCCGCAAGGCCGTCCTGCAGAGCCGGGCCGTGGGCGCTGCGGGTGCCGTGTGGATGTCGG